>NC_134885.1:29265715-29295715 GCF_041734735.1 Babylonia areolata
CACATCAATTAATCAATCAATCAATCAACACCTCCCATTAAATTACAATGGAGAGGAGGAGGGGGGGGGGATTGGGTCGCCAAAGGCTGGCTGACCATCCTTCCTTTTTCAATAGCTTGATTGCACCATAGAAAAGCCGGTAATTTTCAGCTATGGGACTGGGGATGGCCGTCAATCTTTACTAGCCACAAATGATCCCGGGACAGTCATTTTTTAGGGTAGCCCAGAATGCTGCTGGAGCAAAACCAGGGCTCCCACTGAGGAAAATTAAAAAAATCCCTGAAATTCCTGGGGTGGGGGGGGGGGGGGGGTACGAGGGCATGCCTTGAATCTTACATCAGCATCTTTTTTTTTTGGGGGGGGGGGGGGGGGGGGGGTTGTTGTTTTTTTTGTTTGGTTGTTGTTGTTTTTTTGTTCGCTGAATCTCAGCTTTACTTTTCGTGGAAATCCACAAATTCACGGAATAGTAGGAGCCCTGAAAGCCCAGCAGGAAAATTATGGGGGTTTAGGTGAGAGGCTGTCAGGCAGCAGGGCTGTGGGTGGCAGTGGACAGACCTCTGAGGGCGAAAGATATCTGCTGACTGCCCAGCAGGTCGATCAGGCCGGACTCCACCATGCCCGTGATGAACAGCAGGTCCTCCTCAGCGTGGAGGTCTGTGAACAGTCCGCTGTCCGAAGGCCCCGCCTCCTGTCTGCACACACACCAAGACCAACACACACTTTTTTTTTTTTGGTTTGTTTTGTTTTGTTTGCTTTTTTGGTGCCCCAGAGTTTGGAACAAAGAGAAGTGCTGACTGACCTCTGTGTGGTGACAGGACTGATCACTGTGTCAAAGAGAGAGAGGGAGAGAGGAGAGACAGAGAGGGAGCTGGTGTCAGAGATAAAGAGAAAGGGAGAGAGAAAAGTAAGAGGAGAGAGAGATAGGGAGAAAGAAGGAAAGAGAGAGAGGGAGGTAAACGCACAAAGAGCTGACTGGCCTCTGTGCATTGACAGGACTGATAACTGTCTCAGTGAGAGAGGCAGGGGGGGGGGGGGAGAAAGAGAGAGAGGGGGGGAGAGATGGAGAGAGAGACAGAGGGAGAAAGAGAAAGAGGGAGAAAGAAAGACGGAGAGAGAGGGAGAGAGAGGGAGGAAGACACAAAGAGAAGTGCTGACTGACCTCTGTGCAGTGACAGGGCTGATCACTGTCAGTGAGAGAGAGGGAGAGAGAAAGAGAGAAAGAGAAGGGGGGGGGGAGAGAGAGAGAGACAGAGGGAGAAAGAGGGAGAGAGAGGGAAATAAATACAAAGAGAAGTGCTGACTGACCTCTGTGCAGTGACAGGACTGATCACTGTGTCAGAGAGAGAGAGAAAGTGAGAGAGAGGTGAGACAGGGAGAGAGACAGAGAGAAAGAGGGAGAGAGGGAGGGAGAAGGAGGGAGAGAGGGAGGTAAACGCACAAAGAGCTGACTGGCCTCTGTGCATTGACAGGACTGATCACTGTCTCAGTGAGAGAAAGAGAGGGAGAGAGAAGGAGAGAGAGAGAGAGAGAGAGAGAGAGAGAGAGAGATGGAGAAAGAGGGAGAGAGGGAGGTAGACACAAAGAGAAGTGCTGACTGACCTCTGTGCGGTGACAGGACTGATCACTGTGTTAGAGAGAGAGAGAGAAAGGGAGAGAGAGGTGAGATAGGGAGAGAGACAAAGGGAGAAAGAGGGAGAGAAGGAGAGATAGAGAGGGAGTTAGACACAAAGAGAAGTGCTGACTGACCTCTGTGCAGTAACAGGACTGATCACTGTGTCGGCTCGCTTCACCAGAAACCCGTCCAGGACCAGCTCACTCCACACCAATGCCATCTGTCAACAACACCGCACACCCAGACACACCTCCGCATAATTAGGGGTTGTGCACACACACACACACACACACACACACACACACACACACAGAGTCATGTACACATGCACATGCACGCATACACACACATGCATGCGCACACACACACACACACACACACATTGAGTTATACATGCACATATGCGCATACACACACACACACACACACAGACCTTGGGCTTCAAGCGCACATATCTGTAAAGTCAGACGCCTCTGAAGAACTTGTTATTGTGATTGATTTACATTTACTGTGAAAATAATGCACCTGTTGTGAAAATGACTCCGTGTTCAAAAAACACTTACAGCTTGATCTCTGACCGAGGATAGGTGCTATACAACAATCAATCAATGAAAAAGCACAACTGACAAGAACATTACAAATAATTATGAAAGCAGCCCTTTACCTTTGACAGCTCAGTGTAGCAAACTTCTGGGAAGTCCATGCTGAAACAACCAGTCAAACAAATTAACCATCCGCTGAATCATGGACACTAATATCTGATACATGGTTATCATATGACATCATGCTATACTGTGTGCTGGACGAAACTTTTTTAACAGACAATGAAAGATCTGTAAAAGGACAAGTCTGGAACTTGCTTACTTTTGAGGAAGTGTCTGGGTTCGCATCTTTTTAATACCTGTGTGATATCTGAATCAGTAGCAGAAGCAGCACTGACTAGACGTTGTGTACCTGGTAAATGTTTATTGTTGTCTAATTATTTTGACATAAAGTCAGGAGAGTCAACTTCCAGTTCAGGGGCTGACTATGTGGAAACGTGTGCAGATCAGCTTATTTGTTTCGCACGTTAACTCAATCGTGTCTTGCCGGATGCGGATTTCCAACGCTGTTCCGTTCACTTGAAGTTGTGTCAGACGCATTCTTCCGACAGATTTCGATATTTTTTTTAATGTTACCGATCTTACTTTAAGGGCGACAACTCATGATTTCCAGATAACTACCATTGTTCATTCATTCTGCAGTAGTTTTAGATGGTTCTGTACTGACCAACCCTAACTTCACAGAACCACATGGTTTTCAACAGGGCAGCACCCAGGCGAAAGCGATTCGTGCGGAACATAAAAGTGGCTCAAGTCAAGCAATCTCTTTTTTTTTTATGCAGTATGCATAAATGATATCATTAGCACATCAAACCAAGAGTACAGGAGTGTGACTGAACCAGTGCAGGAGGAATCAGAGCATGAAGAAGTGGATTACCTGTGTTCAAAAAAATTTTTGTTTTCCTGCCAATGTGTATCATATTGGATTACCTACATCAGCAAAACCATATGGTTCCTTCTCTTAAGGAAAGCATTTTTAATAAATTCATTGTTGTATCTGTCCATTGGTATGTGTTTTATGTTTTTAGGGTGAGTGGTTGATTTTTTGTGATTTTTTAAAAATTGCTTAAAATAGTGCGATTTGAGGGGGGAACCGGGTCATTCTGACTGAGACTTGACTGAGTTAAAGAAAGAGGACAGGACCCAGAGGCCCAAAGAAGCAGACACGAACCAGTAGAGGGAAGGAAAGGTCAGGTGGTCCCTTGCCCTCTCATACACCTTCAGGTAGAGCTCCGCCACCCCTGCCGGCCTGAAACACACCACAGTCACAGGTCCCTTCATTCTCTGGGGCACTCAACACTCTCCTCTGGAGCCACACGCATCACACGTTATCACTCTAAACTGAGTATCATTATAATTTTACAGCATGTTCCCCCAAAATTACCACGTTCCAAAAATTACCATGAACTTCAATAAATGTCTGAAACCTGGCATTCAAATGATAGGCAACACCAATAAGTCACAATCTTTTTCTTCTTTTTTTAACATAAGCAAATCCATACACATTATCAATCTTACATCATGTTTCAGTCATGTTTTATTTGTTTATGAACGGCATCATCTTTTGTAAAGATTCTAAAACACGATCACAGACTTCAATGCTGTGTGTTCTGGTGCAGCCTACACATGGCTGCATGCCACAGGGACTGTGAATCATCATCAACCAAGCCAGCACAGTTTTCAGTTTGAAAACAAAACTAAAAAGCAAAAAAACAGAACAAAACTAAACACCACAATCAAGAAGAGGTAATCACGAACACACACAGTTTACATTGCATGCATGGTCCTCCACACAGCATACACACACACACACCTGAATATATCTATCACATGGAACTGGTCAGAATAATATTGAGTCAGATTCTTATAATAACTGCACCTGTATATATATTGCTGGTGGTGCTTAAACCATAACAAATAATTGGACTCTTATAAAAAAAAAAAATTCAAAAAGATACAAAGCTGCCATAGATTCTTACTGACCATTTAATCTGACTTGTTATGTTTCACTCACTCACGTGCATTAATTTGTTTTCAAAAGTGTGTTAATTCAACAAAGAATGTTTCATGAGTTAGCTACTCCCAAAAAGTGATACAAAAAGAACTGCCCCCATCCACTGATGTTTTGACACCCCCCCCGCCCCCCCCAAAAAAGAACACCCATTTGCCAAGCAATGCATGCAAGCACACACACACACACACACACACACACAAACACAAGCAGGTGCGCACACACACACACACACGTATGCACACACACACACCTTCCCCTCCACACACACACACCACCCACCCTCCCAACTCCAAGACAACCAACTGACTGCACGACTGACCAGACTCTGTTGTCCCTGGAGGAGAGATGCACCAAGTATTTGTACATCAGCCCGACCACCCCCTGTCTCTTCACACACTGCTTCAGGTAGCTCCGCACTTCCTCCTCCTCCGTCTCCTCCAGCGGAGGTCCTCCGCAGAGCTCTGTGGGACACCATACGCAGCTCACAGTCACCATGGCTTCCGATAACGCATAAATATGCGTCTCTGATGCTTACACAACTCACAATCACCACGACTTCCAATAACACATATGTGCGTCCCTGACGCTTTCAGTTACACAACTCACACTCACCATGGCTTCTGATAACACATAAATGTGCATCCCTGACGCTTTCAGTTACACAACTCACACTCACCACGGCTTCTGATAACACAAATGTGCATCCCTGACGCTTTCAGTTACACAACTCACACTCACCACGGCTTCTGATAACACATAGATGTGCGTCCCTGACGCTTTCAGTTACACAATTCACATTCACCACGACTTCTGATAAATAACACATAAATGTGCGTCCCTGACGCTTTCAGTTACACAACTCGCACTCACCACGGCTTCCAATAACACACAGATGTGCGTCCCTGACGCTTTCAGTCACACAGCTCACAAACACCACTGCTTTCTGATGACTGAGGTGTTTGCACACTTTTCTTTTTGTCTGCTCTTACATGTACATTTTCGTTTGCTCTGTACTGGGCAGAATGGCAAAGGAGAGGTTGGAATAATCAAGTTAGATTGTAATGACACATGCTTTCACAGTGTTTCTCTCTCTCTCTCTCTTATTTTTTTATTTCCTTTTGTTTACAATTTGCTTCTTTTTCTTTAGTCCTTCTTTAGGGTGAGGGCTGGATGTAAAAAAAAAATAAATAAATAAATAAAATAAAAAGCATGCACCTTGCTTATGTAGTACCCTCTTAGATAAAGAAATCAACTGTCTTGTTTTGTCAACGTGACAGCAACATGTGTACCTACCTGCAGCAGTGGCATCAGCAGCCACCTGTGAGGTCAGGCCAGGGTCCTCCACCTGAGACTCCTCATCATCCTGCACCGGTTGTCTGTGGGTCACACACATCAAGACAAGGTTAAAAGGTTAAAGGTTAAAGGTCATGAAGCCTTTAACGGTCATCGGGGCAGTGAATTCATACCCACTGCGTCTAGGGCTCACCTCAGGAAGGGAGGAGGGGGCTGGGGGGGTGGGGTTGCGGAGTGGCGGGTGGTGGGGGGGGGGGCCTAATCCTCTCATTCCGCCATTTAATTTTACATTCCCAAACCGAGGTTAGTTAGGTACCTATTCACACCTTGGTAGAAAGAGGAAAATCAGAGCAAAGCACAATTCCCAAGGACACAACACCATGCCGGAACAGGGCCTCAAACCCTGATCACCGGTAAACTCTGATTCAGAAGTCCGACACCTAACAGATTCTGCCATGGCAGCTCTTGAAAGACAAGGCAAGGTTATTTATTATCCACCCACTGGGAGCATCCATACACACATGCAACACACATCATACAAACAGAAAGTCATATAAGAAAGTGAAAATAAAACAAACAAAAAAGCCCAAGCAAGCAAAGCATATACACATAAAAAAGTTGGAACTTTCCCTAATGATTGAAACCACACAAATACACAAGTGTGACCATTGCGTCATTTTTTTATATCTTTCTTTCTTTCCATGTGTGTACTGTGCCTTACAAATACACTGCAGTCACACACGTGATTTTATCTCATTTTGCTATCATCAAGACCAAAGGCGCATTCATATTTTTTGGAAAAAACTGTCGTATCATTATGCATTTTCTTTGCCTGATCAGTATGTGAACCATCCATGTCGAGATGCACTCAAGACCTGACTAGTGCTGGGCTATGCTGCTGTCAGCAATCTACGAAGCAGATGTGGTGCAGCATATGTGGATTTGTCCAATCGCAGTGATGCCTACTTGAGAAACTGAAACATTGAAACTCACGTTAACGAAGTGGGCAGGAAATTGTGCAGCAGTTTCTGGATGTCCACGTTCTCCTGAGCTTCCTTGCGAGTGTTGCGCACACGGGCCGATCGTCGTTTGATCCCATAATCCTCTGGGCCAACCACCCCCACCGGTTTTTCCACTGGTGCGCGCTTTCTTTTGGTCCCTCGGCGGTTCCCTCTGGCGCCACGCCCCATGCCTACATGATCTTGTAAAGCGACTGGAAAAGAGAATATCACACAAATCTTTATAGAGTGTTGATCACAGCAAACAAGGAACCAGACCTTACTGCTGCCTTTGTGGGAAATGTGTATGACAGTCAGTCATGTCTGACTATGACCATAGGAAAAGCAGAGAAGGCAGCTATCTGGGATAGAATTTGATCATAGTCGTGAGTGTCTTGCCCAAGTTACATCTCAACTGTTTCGGCCTAGAGGGTTTTCGAACAGTCAGCAGGATGGTCTAACTATCCCCCAAGGCTGTAGTACAAACAGCCAATACAACCTTGCCTCCTAATCTGAGAGATGTACAGTGCAAAGTTGTGGTTAAGACAAAGGACATTTTTCTTCCTAACATTAGATTTAATCTAGCATATTAATGTGACCCACTGGTGCAGACACTGGCATGGGTCCAATTCCTGTCCTGAGCAAAACACTCTGGTGGAATAGCTAAGGCAAGTGTCCTCCCTTTACATGTTACTTCCCTTCCAAAAGAATTATTTTAAAGAATTTAACTCCTTCACAATAATCAAACAATATTGGTAACAAAGATAAATAATGGAATGATTTAGCTTTAAATGCTGCTATCACATCATTCAAGCAGACCCTCAAGAAACACCCTATAGCTCTGGGTGGTGGGTTTTTTTTTCCTGTTCTCACCTTCAGCCGACACAGGGGTGGACACAGCAGACTGGTGCTGGTTGGACGGAGAAGACAGAGCAGTGGTCTTCTCCACATCACCACCTGCCTCCACTGTCACACCACCAACGGTGCCAGCAGTTCCTGCAGTGCTGGTGGCCGGCTCAGTGATGGCAGTGGATGCTACGACACTGGTGTCCGCTGCCACACCGGCCTGGGACTGCTGGCTGCCAGACGCCACGGAAGCTGAGGATGGAGCAGACGACACTGGCGCCGCCTGTTTGAAGCGCTCCAGCAGACTGGAGGAGTAGGAGGAGGGGGCAGGGGTAGAGAGGAGGGGGGTGGAGGGCACGCAGTCCTGCAGCAAGGCCTGCACCTCGGTGGGGGTGATGGTGTTGAACCGGTACTTGGGCAGGGAGGGGGAGGTGGAGGGCCGCCCAAGGGCCTGCTGGGAAGAAGGGGAGCTCTTCCCTGATGGTGACGGGACTGAGGAGATGGAAGAGGCCGGGGGGTGGCCACCACTGACAGCAGAAGACGTCACAGGGGTGAGGAGGGAGGTGGTGGGAACAGCAGACACCGCAGGGGCGGCAGCAACAGATGACGCAACATCGTCAGCGGCAGATGTTTTGGGCATCGACGACAATAACGATGATGTAACTGCTGCCGTGCTGGCAGGCATCATCTCCACATCCACACTGAGCTGCTGAGTGGTTGGAGTATTTTGCTTGGAGGTTAGCTGCCCCTGGTTCTGTTCCGTCCCGTGCACAGCACTGCCAGGCGCAGGTAGCCCCGCCCCCTTAGTCACCTCAGAAGACACCTGGACGGCACTCTGCTGCCCACCTTCCCTCACCACCTGGGTGCTGTTCACACCCTGACCTGTGGTGGAGGAGCTGGTCGCCATGGTGATCCCACCCCCACTGCTGGAGGTCACAGACTTGGAAGACGTGCTGTCGCTTGTCTTCACCACTGCCCCAGAGGCCGTAACTCCAGGGAATTTTGGTGAAGCTTCTGCTCTCTCCGTGCTGGGGTCGGAAGAGAGCGCAGACGTCGCTGGGGTGGAGACTGAACTGAGCTGACCAGCAGGTGTGCAGGGCATGTGCTGTGTGGATCGTGCAGCATCCACAGCAGGGGAGGAGGATCTCTGGTCTACAGAGACCCCCGAGGAGACAGGAACATCACCTGATGCGTTAGCATCGTCCTTCCCTGGCGTTTGTGACAGCGAGGCAGGCTCCCCACCTGACAGTTCACCGCCAGTCATCTCCTGACCACCACCCTCAGCTGTGCTGTCCACATCCATCTCCTCTGTGTGTTTCTCCGGCCCAGTGTTGGCTGTGTCGCTGACTGTCAGTTCTGCTGCCCTGTTGTCATCCAGCTTCACCCCTGTTGTTTCTGTCGACTCCATCACCACCGGCCCTTTGTCACTGTCTCCATTGTGTGCAGGACCTGGCTGCACTGCCGTGTCACCCACATCCATGGCTTGCTCCCCTTGACGGTCACGGCTGGCTGGGTCACTGACAGCTGTTTTGACCCCAAGGTCATCGACACCTGTACTGACCCCAAGGTCACCGACACCTGCACTGACCCCACCTGGAGTCCCACTGGACGAGGCGGGAAGAAGGGATTCTGCAGTGGGCGCCGACTCTGACTCCATTTTCTGCAGACCACCACTACCACCACACTCTGGCTGTGTTGCTGATGTTGTATCAGTTGTGGTGGTGGTGGTGCTTGTTGTGGTCGTGGTGGCAATGGTGGCTGCAGAGGGTGTGACAGAGGGGGACGGAGCGGAGGTGGTGGGTGTGGAGGTGGTGTGGTCCTCAGGGTGATCTGCCCTGCCCTCGGCCATGGCAAAGTACTCCCTCATGTCCAGAGGCAGCACCAGGCTCTGCAACACAGGTATACAATAATAATACATGCATGACAGTCAGCCGTGTCCGACTATGAGCACCAGAACAGCATAGGAAGCAACTGCTGTCCTGACAACATGGGCTAGAATTTGATTATAGTGGAGAGTGTCTTGCCAAAGTTACATCTCCACTCTCTTGGCCTAGAGGGCTTTAGGACGGTGGGCATTAGGACGGTTCTCAAAGGCCAACTAGCCCCCAAGGCTGCAGCGCTAAGAGCCAGTGTAATCTTACCTCCGAGTCTGAAAATTATAGTCCTTCACAAAAGACTAAGCCGCAAATTAATTCCAACAGCAGTGGAGAAACAATTGATCATACAGCTTTCACTTATGTTGATCTCTGACATGAGGCGAGCGTTGAGCAGATATGCAACTCTACTCAGTCACTGTGCTGCACTGGGGTTTATAGACAGTGCCCTTGTTGTCAACGTGTACTTTTCAACCAGTATGTCTTATTGTTTGCCTGTCTCTCTGGGTGAGTGAGTGTGTGAGTGTAAGAGCGAGTAAGTGTGAGAGTTAGTTGAGTGAATGTGAGTGGGAGTGACTGAGTTGAGTGAGTAAGAGTGGGTGAGTGAGTGAGACAGAAAGAGTGAGAGAGAGAGAGAGAGAGGAAGAGAGGGAGAGAAGGAGAGTGTGTGTGTGTGTGTGTGTGTGTGTGTGTGTGTGTGTGTGTGTGTGGATAGGTGAATGAGTGAGTGAGTGGGTGCCACATCTTTAGGTGTGGTGGTCAGTTGGTTAGAGCGATGGATTCTCGCCTAAGTTTCAAGAGTTCGATCCCCGTCGCATCTGGTGGGTACAGGGTGGAGATTTTTCCAATCTCTCAGGTCAACATATGTGCAGACCTGCTAGTGCCTGAACCCCCTTCATGTGTATACACATGCAGAAGACCAAATATGCACTTTAAAGATCCTGTAATCCCTGTCAGCGTTCGGTGGTTTATGGAAACAAGAGCATACCCAGCATGCACATCACAGAAAACAGAGTATGGCTGCCTTCATGGCGGCATAAATAAACAAAACGGTCATACACGTTAAGTGTCTGTGTGACTGTATGTGTGTATGAGACTGGAAACTGACTGAATGACACAGGAAACGAATTATGAGCACCCAATGGCAGCTATCAGTCAGCTCTACCCAGGTAGGCAGCCTGTTGTGCAAAATGTTTATAATCAGTATCAGTATCAGTAGCTCAAGGAGGCGTCACTGCATTCAGTCAAATCCATATACGCTACACCACATCTGCCAAGCAGATGCCTGACCAGCAACGTAACCCAACACGCTTAGTCAGGCCTTGAGAAAAAAAAAAAATAATAAAATAAAATAATCATAATAATAATAAAATAACCCCCAAAAAACAAAACAAAATGAAAGTAAAATAAAAAAATAATAAATACATAAAAATACTACTACTACTACTACTAATAAAAACTTCATCAAGATTTTGCGCCTTATAAATATTATTATTAGTAGTAGTGTTTATAAAGCACTTGCAGCTTGATCTCTGACTGAGAATGGGCACTACATAAGTATCCATATCAACATCATCCCCAAATCAGGAACAGACCAAAATCATCAGAAACACCAAGTAACATTTGCTCTCACAAAGAGTGTAAAAACATAAGCTGTCTCCCATCCAACCTGGCAGCAAGAAATATCACATGAGGGAATACTCTCTTTTATTTTTGTAGCTTTGAGCTTGTTGCACAGCTGCAGACCACACTCGCATATAGTGATATCACCTCAAGTGATGCTCCACAAGCATCCTCTTCATCACTGATTAAAGTCTTTTCGGTGTAGTTCTCACACACGTTCCTTTTCATCACCATGTTGGTTCTCTGATTCATTCTCTACCTTTCTAATATTTCTGGTTTTGACGAAATGCTTGTGCACACACATCTAAGCTGTCACACAGAACATTTTTGTTGATTTTACAGAAGAAATATTGACAAATCAGGATGGTAGACATATGTGAAGGACACATACAGCACAGTGTCACATTCCTACACACAAACACATGCCAGACACTCAGACGGTCAGTTTAAGTTTCAGTTTTTCAAGGAGGCATCACTGCGTTCAGACAAATCCATATACCCTACACCATATCTGCTTTGCAGATGCCTGACCAGCAGCATAACCCAACATGCTTAGTCAGGCCTTGAGTGCATGCATATGTTGTAGTGTGCCAGCAGTGTCACCCCCCACCACCCCCACTCTGTCCCCCTTCCCTCTGCCCCCCCTCACCCCCCTTTTTTATATCCCTTCCCGCTCCGTCCAAAGTCCAGTCTTTGAGGTTGCACCGACATCGCACCACCCTCGCTCCTTCCACACCCCCCTCCTCACCCCACTCCCTAGTCGGCCGCCTTTGGTCAGCGACACCGTGTCACCAATCCCAGCTGTTGAAACACATGTGGTTATGTGATGTCTGCCACAATCCCCGTGCTGAATTAGATGTCGGCTTGTTCGAAACCTGCCAGTGTCGGCATGTCGGAACATTGCAGTAAGGCGGTCTGTCTTTCAAGTCATATCTCCCCCCCCCCTTCCCTCTCCCCAATCTCTTTGTGACGTAAACGGGTGAACTTGTCGTCATAGAATGTGTATAGATAAGTGGGTTGAATTGTAGCAAATCAGATCAATCTGTTGAATTGGACGAATTGGGATTAAGCAGTGAATCTGTAAGTCATTCACGTAGCATCATTAGGACAAGCAAAGATTGGTGATTTCAGATCAACTAGTTGGGGGAGTGAGTGCTGTAGCTTGCATTAGTATGCACAGTATGTTGTGGGAAAGGAGTAAAACCAGTTAGCACAGCTAGTTCTTGGCTGTCTCCAAGAAGAACTGAACACTGACACAGGCTGACTGACTGATCGGTGATGTGAAGTGCAGGGAAATCCTTGATGGGCTGTGTGCTGCTTGTAGGTGCTACTTTAGGCATAGGGTGAACTTTTTACAGTGTGCTGCTTGTAGGAAGTACTAAGGTAGGCAGTGTGTGCTGCTTTAAGTAGGTGTTGCTTTTGCTAAGTAGGGTGAACTACTTAGTGTGTGTGTTGTATTGTTAAGTAAAAGTAAACACTCTATAAAAACCACTCCATGTGGCCCTGCTATTAGTGTGAGAAGAGAGCGAGTGAGTGAGAGTGTGCATCATTAGTTGATCCAGTACTCCCTGTCTGCTCCTCTCTCTTGGAATCGAACCAGCCCCTCGAACAGTTTCTAAACATATATATCTGAGTACCTATCAGAGTGGATTTTTTCAACAGAATTTTGCCAGAGGACAACACTTTTGTTGCTATAGGTTCTTTTTCAGAGCACCTAGTGCGTGCTTTACACAGGATTTCAGTTTATCCTCTCATCCAAATGACTAAATGCTCAGTTTGATTTTAAAGTCAAATGTAAGAGAAAGGGCAAGAGTGGGATTCAAACCCAGACCCTCACGGACCCTCTGTACTGGCAGAGCATCTCAACCATTCTGCCACCTTCCTAAGCTCAGACGGTCAGAGCTTCTCTTACTGACTCAGATAACATCTCTCCCTGTGAGCCACTTTCCACATTCACAGACGTACCCACCATCCCCTACACACTGACACACCCAACAGCCCTCATACCTTGGGAGGATTGCAGGTGGTGAAGTCATCAAACAGCTCCACCAGACACTCCCCCACACACCTCCACCTGGAAACACCACCTCCACATTACCACCATGTCCACACCACCCCCACATTCTCATGATGATAATAATAATAATAAGAAGAAGAAGAAGAAGAATGGCACTTATATAACACACACACCCCCACATTCTCATGATGATAATAATAACAAGAAGAAGAAGAAGAATGGCACTTATATAACACACACCACCCCCACATTCTCATGATAATGGCTAATGCATGTCTCCAAGCTGATTTAGAACTCAATGCACTGGTAACAGCCCATTCACATGCATCCACGCCCGAACACAACCACACTCAACCAAACACACAGCACACATATGCACCCATGAGCAGAAAACAGCTCAAATTAACAGTGGAGAAAGAAAATTCTATCAAAACATCCTTCATATCAATACTATCATCCTCCATACCATGACAGGGTTTCTACTCAGAGCACTACGTTTACAAATGTTCTACAAACATTTAAGCTTTACTTGGACTAAATTTCAAAAACTCAATATTTACTTTTGACTACTACTAGTGTACTACTTTTAAATCACGTAGAAATCAAGTACATGTGTCTAACCTTACCTGTTCTACCCTTAAAATCAGATTTTGCATGACTCGTATTTGGTTTCTGAATCATGTTTGAACTTTTTTTTCATTCCCCCATCTCTCTCTCTCCTGCCAAGAGGCACAGAAATACATACACAGAATACAGAATACTTTATTACATCAACAAGAGAGAACCGAACATCACAACACACCCGCAACAAGAAAAAAATATCATGCTCTCTCATAATCACCTTGCTTTTGAGCCATAATCCTTCCAAGGATAGGAAAGCAGAACTAAAGATCAACTGAACACCAGGTGAAAAAAACAACAACAACCACCAAAATGAATAATTCAAGGAAATATCTGAAGCATGCAATAAATAAAGTGAAAGAAATACAAGCATAAAAGAACATGTGAGTGTCTAATAAAATACACACACAGTCCCATGCAAGAACTCAAAGTGAAGGACTTGAAAGCGAAGCACTTCCTGAATCCGCATTGTGACACAGATCCAGACAACATTTTTCTTCTCCCCCCACCCCTCCTCCCCCCTCAACATGTTCTAGTCGGAACAGCAATGCACAAACAACTTACGTCAGCTGTGTGATGGGTCTGGGCAGCTTCAGTGGAGGTGGGTCAGGCCTTTTGGCCAGCTGTCGTCTCTTGTCACGGATAGCAACACACTCCTTGATCATCTGCAGCCACACAAAATACCTCTTTCAGACATCCAAACCACATCACAATTGGAGAAAAACGAAGGTAAAGATTTTTAATTTGGAAGCCTAGGGGGGTTTTTTGTTTGTTTGTTTTTTTCTTTCTTTTTTTTTTGTTGTTGTTTGTTTTGGTTTGGTTTTGGGGTGTTTCTTTTTGTTACCATCAAAGCACACATAAAAGAATCCAAGGCAACAAAAGTTGTCCCTGGCCAAATTTTGTAGAAAATCCACTTTGACTGGAAGACAAATACACAGGCAGAAAAGGAAGAAAAAAAATGGATGGCGCTGAAATGTAGCCATGCGCTCTCCCCAGGTAGAGCAACCCAAATTTTACACAACTATCTCACTGCTGTTTTACCTACACATTGCAGCACTATCCTACTACTGCTTTACCTACACAGCCCACTGCTGTCTCACTACTGCTTTACCCACACAAAACACTGCTGTCTCACTACTGCTTTACCCACACAAAACACTGCTGTCTCACTACTGCTTTACACACACAAAACACTGCTGTCTCACTACTGCTTTACCCACACAAAACACTGCTGTCTCACTACTGCTTTACCCACACAAAACACTGCTGTCTCACTACTGCTTTACACACACAAAACACTGCTGTCTCACTACTGCTTTACACACACAAAACACTGCTGTCTCACTACTGCTTTACACACACAAAACACTGCTGTCTCACTACTGCTTTACCCACAAAAAAAACACACTGCTATCTTACTGCTGCTTTACCCACACAAAACGCAGCTGTCTCACTACTGCTTTACACACACAAAACACTGCTGTCTCACTACTGCTTTACACACACAAAACACTGCTGTCTCACTACTGCTTTACACACACAAAACACTGCTGTCTCACTACTGCTTTACACACACAAAACACTGCTGTCTCACTACTGCTTTACCCACATAAAAAAACTCACTGCTATCTTACTGCTGCTTTACCCACACAAAACACTGCTATCTCACTACTGCTTTACCCACATAAAACACTGCTATCTGACTACTGCTTTACCCACACAAAACAGCTATCTCACTACTGCTTTACCCACATAAAACACTGCTATCTGACTACTGCTTTACCCACATAAAACACTGCTATCTCACTACTGCTTTACCCACACAAAACACTGCTATCTCACTACTGCTTTACCCACATAAAATACTGTTATCTCACTACTGATTTACCCACACAAAACACTGTTATCACACTACTGCTTTACTGCTATCTTACTGCTGCTTTACACACACAAAACAGCTATCTTACTACTGCTTTACCCACATAAAAAACACATCTGACTACTGCTTTAACCACTCACACACTGCAGAAATACTTGAATAATCATACCAACAATACTGCTAATCTATAATTTAAAAGAAACCCAGTCATACTGATATCATTTGTCAGTCAACAGTCCTTTAGTTTATGGGGTTGCCGATGGAGATGACCCCATGACAATGTAGCAACAGCCTACATTGTAAGTTATCCCTGAATACAGTGGAGGGAGACACAGAGTGACCTACTCTGACTGAATGCCAAAGACCAATAACAGAAAGAAGAAGGAAAGCGACAAAAGACAGACTGATAACAGACAGAAGTAGGAAAGCGACAAAGATTGACTGAATGCAGAGGGTCAATAACAGACAGAAGGCAGCGACAAAGACAGACAGAATGCTTAAGACTGATAACACACAGACAAGCAGAAAGAAAACAACAGACAGACTGAATGCAGAAGACAGATAAAAGACAGAAGAAGGAAAGCTACAAAGACAGACTGAATGCAGAAGACAGATAAAAGACAGAAGAAGGAAAGCTACAAAGACAGACAGAATGCAGAAGACAGATAAAAGACAGAAGAAGGAAAGCTACAAAGACAGACTCAATGCAGAAGACAGATAAAAGACAGAAGAAGGAAAGCTACAAAGACAGACAGAATGCAGAAGACAGATAAAAGACAGAAGAAGGAAAGCTACAAAGACAGACTGAATGCAGAAGACAGATAAAAGACAGAAGAAGGAAAGCTACAAAGACAGACTGAATGCAGAAGACAGATAAAAGACAGAAGAAGGAAAGCTACAAAGACAGACTGAATGCAGAAGACAGATAAAAGACACAAGAAGGAGAGCGACAAAGACAGACTGAATGCAGAAGACTGACAACAGACAGAAGAAGGAGAGCGACAAAGACAAACTGAATGCAGAAGACCGACAACAGACACAAGAAGGAGAGCGACAAAGACAGACTGAATTGAATGCAGAAGACAGATAAAAGACAGAAGAAGGTGAGCGACAAAGACAGACTGAATGCAGAAGACCGCCAACAGACACAAGAAGGAAAGTAACAAAGACAAACTGAATGCAGAAGACCGAAAACAGACACAAGAAGGAGAGCGACAAAGACAGACTGAATGCAGAAGACCGACAACAGACACAAGAAGGAAAGTAACAAAGACAAACTGAATGCAGAAGACAGATAAAAGACAGAAGAAGGAAAGCTACAAAGACAGACTGAATGCAGAAGACAGATAAAAGACAGAAGAAGGAAAGCTACAAAGACAGACTGAATGCAGAAGACAGATAAAAGACAGAAGAAGGAAAGCTACAAAGACAGACTCAATGCAGAAGACAGATAAAAGACAGAAGAAGGAAAGCTACAAAGACAGACAGAATGCAGAAGACAGATAAAAGACAGAAGAAGGAAAGCTACAAAGACAGACTGAATGCAGAAGACAGATAAAAGACAGAAGAAGGAAAGCTACAAAGACAGACTGAATGCAGAAGACAGATAAAAGACAGAAGAAGGAAAGCTACAAAGACAGACAGAATGCAGAAAACAGATAAAAGACAGAAGAAGGAAAGCTACAAAGACAGACTGAATGCAGAAGACAGATAAAAGACAGAAGAAGGAAAGCTACAAAGACAGACAGAATGCAGAAGACAGATAAAAGACAGAAGAAGGAAAGCTACAAAGACAGACTGAATGCAGAAGACAGATAAAAGACACAAGAAGGAGAGCGACAAAGACAGACTGAATGCAGAAGACTGACAACAGACAGAAGAAGGAGAGCGACAAAGACAAACTGAATGCAGAAGACCGACAACAGACACAAGAAGGAGAGCGACAAAGACAGACTGAATTGAATGCAGAAGACAGATAAAAGACAGAAGAAGGTGAGCGACAAAGACAGACTGAATGCAGAAGACCGACAACAGACACAAGAAGGAAAGTAACAAAGACAAACTGAATGCAGAAGACCGAAAACAGACACAAGAAGGAGAGCGACAAAGACAGACTGAATGCAGAAGACTGATAACAGAAAGACAGGCAGATATTGCAGCTGGATGAATGATATAACTTCAGTGAAGCGACTGTCAGTGTTTATGTACTTTCTTAGAAGCAGATTCTACGGTGTAATGCTTCAGTGTTTTTGTTGGAATCAAATAATGTATTTTGCTATATTGTTTACCCAAATGTGAAATGTGATTACATGTTTCTTGACAAATATAACCTTCTCTGCAAGGAAAAAAAAAAAAAAAAAGACAGGCAGGCAGAAGGTAAATGTCACTCACTCTTTCCGTTTCTTCTGGTTCCACAGACACCGTGTGGATGATGGGGTCACTGCACAGTATTATCACAGTAATAACAACTATTAGTCCTTCTATTATCATCAGCAAAAGCATCTTGACTTCACAGTAATAATATGCATTATCATCTGCCTCTACATGACAACATTCAGTCACTACTTCTTCACTTTTAGTTTACATTTTCATGCACATTACCACACCACTACAGTACAATATTTTCTCTGTGTATAAAGATATACTGTAAACTATCTTGTTAATGCCCAGTATCTAGTCAAACCCCACCCCAAGCCCTATCCTTTTTTTTTTTTTTTTTTTTTGCTGCCCCATCATCTGCACCGTTTCAGTGGCATTACTCCCACGCCGCTCATTTAGATTCCCCCATACACAGTCACACCTGGGTTCATCCGTTGCAGTTCCAGCGTCGGCAGTCCACAGGGAACCATCGATGTTATGTCACCAGGAGGCCACACACCAGAGGAGACCCTGCACTGCTGCTGAGTCACTTCAGTGGTGTTCAGTGGTGCCTGTTCTGATTCAACGTACTTGGGACACCACCTACTAAGCCCCCTACTAACGACAATAATGGCTTAGTGGTGGAGCCAGACTGAGTGAGTGTCCCTCCCAGAGTGGACACCACGTCCCTCAAACAACAGCCCCCCATGAATCTGCCGATATTGACGACATTGACAGGACTCACCCCAAGCACAGAAGTGGAGGGATATCGAAACTGAGGTCACCATGACAGCAGGACATGAAAGGCCACAGACTTTGAGACTATTTTGTTTATATTGATGACGATGAAGGAGGAGGAGGATGACGATGATGATGACGATGTTGCTATGGAGGTCCATTTTGGTTTGGGACTGCGTGACAAGGCTGTACTCTACGCTTCCTGTCATAATGATATCCTGGCGTTAACCAGGCCCAAGAGATACAGACACTTGCAGTGTTGGTCAGGTAATCCGAGCAACACACCCAAAGACGCATCCTTGAAGTGGATGACACTCGACTGTGTAGTCCCAGTCTCCCCATTTAAGCCCACAGCACACTCAACTCTGGGCAGGAGCCGGCCACGGGCCGAAAAACCCACCTCCGCTGGGATTCGAACCCGCGTCCTCCCAGCCGTCAGTTCGCGACGCTAACCCTTTCGCCACGGCGGCTGGTTGCCCTATCTATTTTTGGTTTAAAATGTTCATTGGGTAAAATAGCTTGTAAACACCCACACCCCACTTTGGGGAAAAAACAACCACCAACCAACCAACAAACAAAGAGAGAAGAAATCTATCATGAATTAATGATAATCCAGTTTGCTATCACTGATAGTGTAACTTTCCAGAGCAGTGCAGATCCTGATTTTGAGATAAAGAATAGCACTCCTGCATGAGATGTGAATGTGTCACTGAAAAACCAAGTGAGAGCATGACACATTGTCTTGTTTTAGTGTCCATTGTGTTCTCATTCCCAGCCCAGCGGTGCTATCATATAAACCATAGTAAAGGAAAAGGGCTCCCACAAAGGGTTAAGTACCCAGCTGACATGCTCCTGTAAAGGGTTGGCTCCCACAAAGGGTTAAGTACCCAGCTGACATGCTCCTGTAAAGGGTTGGCTCCCACAAAGGGTTAAGTACCCAGCTGACATGCTCCTGTAAAGGGTTAAGTACCCAACAGACACGCTCCAAAAAGGGTAAAGCCTACCCCTAACTTCAGGATGAAATATGTGCAAAGTGGGGATGGACGCTTTCAAGATAGTTTACAGTATGTGCTGTCGTTTTTTTCTGTTGTGTCTTCATGTGCTGTTTGCATGCCATTATCAATATTGTATATGTACTGTTTCGTGTGAGGCAATTTGAGCCCATTAGATGGTGAGTTTGTGTCATGTAAGTACTACTGAGCGCATAAGATTTTTTAGTTTGATTCATATAAGTATTATATTACTATCATTCAACTGTCAACCTTTTTCACCATCAGCACTGCTACAATACAATCTGGACACCTACCATTACAACAAGCCTGTCTAGCTTTAATCACACTGATCTGTTTTGACACAAGCAAACACTACAATAAACACCAGCTTATTCAAGCTGTCGTCACTTGTCAAAAAACACACATCAGTCACATTGTCAGTAACAGTACTGACATCCACCTCTGTAGTATGCAGCACTTATTCCTTTCATTATCACTCAGCTACATGTTCGCACACACATTAATTGCATGTGTATGAGCATGTGTGTGTGTGTGTGTGTGTAGATAGACAACATTTTGGATGTGTGATTGTGTGCATGTGTGTGTAACACAGGTTCTACAAGTGGTTTTTTTTTCTGAAATAAGCAAACATAAATGCTGGACAAATTGCAGCTGAGCTTCATGTCAATTGCATACATACCACTAACTCTGGAAAACAAAAAAGTTGTTCTAATAAAGTTGTTTCAATGGGAAACAAAAACAGAAATAACTGCTATGCTGATCTCTGATAAAGAAATTTTCTTTTTTTTTTTTTTTTTTTTTTTTTTGTTAGTCAGGTCCAACTATGACCATCAGAACAGCACAGCAGAGGAGGCAACTGCTGTCCTGAGTATCTGGGCTAGAATTTTATTTCGTGGATAGTGTCTTGCCCAAGTTACACCCCCACTCTCTTGGCCAGTAGGGCTTTAGGACAGTCAGTGTTGGGATGGTTCCCAAAGGCCAGCTAGCTAACCCCCAAGGGTGCAGCACAAAGAGCCAGTACAATTTTGCCTCCTAGTTTGAGAGTCATAGTCCTTCACAAAAGACTAAGCTGTAAATGACTTCCCATTGCAATGGAGAAACCACATACAGCTCTCACATTGCTGTTGGCCCAGCTGTAAGCTTATGTCAGTCTGTGATATAAGCTGAGCACTGGTATGACAGGCCAGAAATATATATATATATAAGCTGACAAAAAGAAGAGGGCTGTGTGAGGACTGACCAGTACGCGAAGAGCTCTTTGGAGATGGAGGTGAGGGAGGGCTGCTCCTTCAGGATCTGCCGGGAGAACACTAGGCCCTTTGTGTAGTACGGGTCTCGCTCCAACGCCCGCCCACAGTACTCCAGGCAGACTGCACACACACACACACACACACACAGTGACACACACACACACAGTGACACACACACACACAGTGACACACACACACACAGTGACACACACACACACACACAGTGACGCACACACACACACACGCACACTCTCTCTCACACACACACATACACACACAAACACGCACACAAAAATACTCGCACATAATTATTCACTGCTGAAATCACATTCCACTGCAACTACCAACAGTCAATAGTCCATCTCTGTATCAATATCAACACCATCACCACGCCCCTTAAGAGACTTTGAGATTGTATTAATATCAACGCCATCATTTTAAACCTGAAGAGAATTTGAGACAAAGTGGATTGTGTCCAGTCCCACATAGAACAGGAGGAAGGTGGCAGAATGGTTAAGACACTTATCTGCCAATACAGTGCTCATGAAGGTCTGGGTTTGATTCCCACTCTTGCCCTTTTTTGACCGGAAAATCAAAACTGTCAGTCTTGTCATTCAGATGAGACAATAAAGCCAGGTCCTGTTTACAGCACGCTTTTGGCGCACTGAAAAAGAATGCATGGCAACAAAAATTCTGTGGATGAAATGTACTCTGATTGGTACATGAATACATTCACATGCACTCAAGGCCTGACTAAGCGCGCTGGGTTTCGCTGCTGGTCAGGCATCTGCCTAGCAAATGTGTGAAGCATATCATATGGATCTGTCTGATCGTTGTGATGCCTACTGGAGAAACTGAAACTGAAACAGAAGTGACAGATATACTCACAGGGATAGTGGAGGGGCAGTGGTAACAGTCAACTGAAAACAAGCCGTGACAGCAGGGGGTGGGAGGTGGGGAGGATAAGAGGGAGGGAGCAGAAGAACACAGAGAGGGACTTCCTGCAGTAAACGCCAAGTGTGCAGAGCGGTAAAATCAGAGGGAGGGAGACAGGGAGGGTGAGGACATGGAGGTGGAGACAGGGCAGTACAAGGAAGAAGGGAAGGGTGAAAACGAACGCTCACTCACCGGCGTAGTCATTGAGAGCGTACAGCACAGTGATCACAGCATCCAGACTGGGCCAGTGGCGTTCGTTGCACTGCAGGCCCTGTGCACGCACACACACACACACACATACACACACACTCACACCACACACATACACACTCACACATTCATAACACACCACACACACACATACATCCCACACACACCACAAATACATGTTAAATTTGAATAATAGAGTTTCAAAGCAGTCCTACCAAACATTTTTTCAGTGTTCGCAATAATGTATTTTTGAATTTCAAGACGTAATCTGTTATTTCAGAAAGTTTGCTGCACAGCATTTGATAAAGTTACTTGATGTAACAATACTGTTTCAAATGTTTGATTTTCCCCATCATTTTACTTGATTTCCCCCATCATTCTGCTATGTTCCATATCTTTCTGCTTTCATTCCCCCTTTTCATACATATTCTGTCTCACATGCACACTTGCATGCACACACAAGTACATTCCAGTTTGCAATTGTCTATTCCTAAATAGTCTTTCTCTCTTCCCACACTTCCGTCTCCCTTTTTTTCCCCCGCCATCATCTAATATCACTCAAAATGGAAAGCTGTAAAACTGAAGACTACAAATACACAAACACACCTTCATTCAGTGTGCTGCTCCACTGTGTAACAGGAAATTTTCTTCCTAAAATTACGTTTAAGTAACATACTTACCATGACCCACCCGTGCAGACTCCGGCAGGGGTCTGATTCCTGTCCTGTGCAAACTACTACCTGCCTATGCGGAGAAAACGAAAGTAGCTATGGCTGATTACCTCCCGAAGTAGGTTACCTCCCCTTTGACGGCAGCCATCTTGACTCCTGATCCTGTGCTCTTCATACGGCTAAGTTTTTTTCGTATTTCTGTCTGTCTATCGATTGTTTTATTTTTTGGTCTGATTGGTTCAATACTATATTTCACACTGTTACTGTGCTGCACTGAACTGAACTGTGTTGCTGTTGTTCTGTGCCATCATTTTCTGCTCTGGTTTCCAGGCTGGACTATACTGCACTGTACAGCACTGTACTGCATTGTACTCTCTCCTGCTAAGCACTGCATTATTATGAATCATGTTATAATATTATTTTCTTTAATCTTATAAACCATACTGCACCTTTTCTGACTGCATCATGCTGTTTTATATCACAGTGCACTGTGCTGCAGTGTACTTTTAATGCACTGTCAAGAAGTCTAATGTCTTTGTCGTGGTAACTCTTTTTGTTGAGAGAAAAAAAAAAAGAAAACTACAAACTAACAAAAGAGACAGAAAGGTATACCTGTTCGAAGGCTAGTTTGGCCAGAGGGTAGTTGTCTGTTTGGCCACGGCACCTTTTCTGACTGCATCATGCTGTACCGTATTGTTTGATATCACAGTGCACTGTGCTGCAGAGTACTTTTAATGCACTGTCAAGAGGTCTAATGTCTTTGTCGTGGTAACTCTTTTTGTTGAGAGAAAAAAAAAGAAAACTACAAACTAACAAAAGAGACAGAAAGGTATACCTGTTCGAAGGCTAGTTTGGCCAGAGGGTAGTTGTGTATCTGTTTGGCCACGGTGCCCATTTTGTACCACACTGTCACTTCACTGCTGTCGATCTTCACTGCCTGTGAAACATACATCTCACCACCATAAATATATGTGTGTGTATGTGTGTGTGTGTGTGTGTATGTGCCTGCGTGCGTGCATGCGTGCGTGCATGGGTGGGTGTGCTTACACATGTGTGTTGTATGGGGGACAAACATGCTGCAGACTGTGGTATTGACCAGAGGGTAGTGATGGACCAAGGTACCTGAAAGCTTGGAGAGCAACACCTGACATCTTGACCAGAAACATCAGGCCGGGAAGGAAAGTACGACCAGCTCTGTATGTGAGTGTGTGCTTGTGTGTGTGTGTGTGTGTGTGTGTGTGAGTCTATATGTTAGAATGCATGGGTGGGTGTGAGTGTGAGTGCGACTGACTGTGTGTGTGCGTAAGAGAGTGTGTGTGTGTAAGTGTATGCATGTGTGTGTGTAAGTAAGTATGATAGAATGCGTGGGTGGCCGAAAATGTGTGTGACTGACTGTGTTTGTGTGTGTGTGTGTGTGTGTCTGTGTCTGTATGTGTCTGCATATGTGTGTGTGTGTGTGTGTAAGAATGTGTGAGTGCATGTGCGTGTGTGTGTGTGCATGTATGTGTGTGAGTACGCGAACACATTACATCTATACATGTCCTTATCATGGTTTCATGTATGAAAATATTAGATGCATGTTTCTGAGTACATGTTGGCAAGAACATATGTGCATTAAGTGAATAATAGCAAAACAATATTTACAAAACAACACAAAAAAACAGTATAAATCAACAAAAGCAGTGGTAAATACAACTATAGCAATTTAACAAATGTGGAGTGATGGCCTAGAGGTAATGCGTCCACCTAGGAAGCAAGAGAATCTGAATGCACTGGTTCGAACCACAGCTCTGACGCTGATATTTTCTCCCCCTCCACTAGACCTTGAGTGGTGGTCTGGATGCTAGTCATTCGGATGGGATGATAAATTGAGGTCCTGTGTGCAGCATGCACTTAGCCCACATAAAAGAACCCATGGCAACAAAAGGGTTGTTTCTGGCAAAAATCTGTAGAAAAATCAACTTCGATAGGAAAAACAAATAAAACTGCACGCAGGAAAAATACAAAAAAATGGGTGGCGCTCTCAGTGTAGCGATGCGTTCTCCCTGGGGAAAGCAGCCAGAATTTCATAAAGAGAAATCTGTTGCGACAAAAAAGAAAAATACAATACAATACAATTTATCAAAAGTTGTCCCAAACTAGTTTAACACTAGCAAAAGCATCAGCAACATATTTTTTTCTTAAACTCCTACTTATAAAATGACATCATTGTTTTCTTACATCTTATACCCATGCTCTGTTCATGTATTAATGCTACCTTGCTTTGTATAAATAGTGCACAAATCAAATACAATGAAAGAGCCACAACATGCATGAATGTCATGCATAATCTGCCAAAATTCTCTGTTCATTTGAAAATGATAACCTTGCCAAAAATAAATGTATCCATCTTACTTTGCTAATCAAACAATTTGCAATGATTTTTCTATGAAGCTTTCCTTACCTCCAGGTAGGATTTCATGGCATCATGGAGGTTGCCCCTGGCAACAGCAGAGGTGGCCAAGTTTTTGTGCACCAGGTAGAGAAGGGGCAGGGCTGGATGATGGCTGTCCTCCTGATCTACTTCCACAATCCGCTGTGCCTGCACACACACACAACACACACACACATACATATATACACACACACACCAACATGTTTTGTATGTACACATGTTCAGCCACGATGGTATTACTGTCACTTACCTGTAGCTACAATGCTGAGACTATGGATTTTGTTAAACAGGGAGAAATGTCATGCCAGTAAAGAACACTTTGAGCACAAAAGAGTCGTTAGTGAAGTCCTCGGGACATCAGTTAGATTTAGTTAAAGCTGTGATAGTCACAATTATTAATTTGTTAGAAGTCATGACAGTCACAATGATTGATAATAATGATAATTATCATTATAACAACAATAATAATAACAACAACAATATTAACAATAATAATAACAATATGTTAGAGATGATAATAATTATCATAAAATAATAATAATCAGCTAGCTATTAGCCTCATTTCAAAGTGACTGCATCATTCCTGCAAACATACAACTCCAAGCAACAAAGAATCATTCACTATTCAGAAAACCAAATTTAATCAATGAAATAAGCCAAGCACAAATTTTCGGCAAAACTGCCTTTTTCAAGAAAACAAAGATCACACCTTGAAAAACAAATTTATACTCAAAAGAGATTGGAGGGGTGGAGGGTGTGGGGGGTAAGCAAACAAAGACTAGACTAAGAAGGATGATTTGTAGAAAGTGTACAAAATGCTTTTCTTGTATTTTGTCCTGCCACTTTCCAAGCTCTTAAAATTTGGTCATTGTGGTTATAAGGAAGATCATTCCATCTAAACACTATCTGAAAATTCACGATTATTGAAGCTTTCAAGGAAGATAACTCCACCTGAGCAGTTTTGTGGTCAATAAGGCCTTGAGGGGGAATACACCATCAGTGCTCTCCCTTGAACCTTCATGACTTGTGGATAAAATGCACTCCGAAAGCAGCTGAAAATGTCAAAAGATATCTATTTTGTACTAGTGTTAATTCACCTTGGTATTTTCTCTGTTGATCTGCTTAAAGCAGAGAAAGGCAATTCTGTGCCAGTCTTGTTTTAATTATCAAATATGGCATTTTGAATGATTTATTTTTGTATCCTTGAACTGTTGAAATAGTGATACCCTGAACAAAAAGGAACTGCAACTGGAAGTTTGGAGAATGGTGGCTAGTCACAGTGACCAACTGACCAACAATACCTTAAGCATGAAGGGCTGTTGAACAGTGACCAAATGACAAACAATTTGTACCTTGAGCACATAGAGGCTTTGGACAGTAATCAACAGACGAACAATTCCTTCAGCACAAAAAGAATTTGATTGTGACCAACAGATGACCAATACCTTAAGCACGAAGGGGTGTTGGAGAAGATTGGAGAACAGCTGTTCTGCTCCCTCCGTATCTCCTGCACGCTGCAGCCCCAGGGCACGGTTATATACCGCAAATGCTTCTGCTTCCTGCACATCACCGATGGCATCATATAACTCACAGAAAAGGTTACAAATACACTGTAACATTTCAGCCTCCTTCACATCACCAATGCACACAGCAAAGGAAGCAAGCATCAAGTCAGGATGGCAGAGACAGCATTCTTTTATACAATGTATGAATGACATGTACTACATGATGTAGAGCATGGATCGAGATACTCAGATCCAAATACAGACTTGACTTTTATCCTCCTCCACTAACTTACTGTCTGTCTTTCAGGCAAAAAAAGAAAGGGACATAAAAAGAACTCACAACAACAAAATCCCATGTTACAGATACAAGTTACTGCAACTAGTCCCATGGTTTCCATACACTTGTACTATACAGTTCTTGGTTCTGGAAATCTCTGTTGTTACATTTTTCATTTATCATTATCATATGTAATCAAAACACGTCTGTTCAACTTCAAACAACATTTGAAACTACATATCTTTGATCATGGATGATGGAGTGGTGGCCTAGTGGTAATGTGTCTGCACAAGAAGTGAGAATCTGAATGTACATGATTGAATCCTACATATAAAATGCAAGAATTTTCTCCTTCTCAACAAGACGGTCTGGACACAAGTCATTTAACCCTTTGAGCCCTGACCACCGCTTTAACGGTGGTAGAGAAAAATGACACAATGCCTAGCCACCGGTTGAGTGGTGCGTAAACACTTGTGTCGTGTTTTGCTATTGGTTGACTTATATTGAAGAGCCAATCAGAAAAACTGTAATATTCTGACATCAGCGAACGTAGTACCAACATGGCCGCGCCTTTTCACTGTGTTTTGTGCATGTGCTTTGGATAAAAAAAGATCCATTTCGATATAAGTCAACCAATAGCAAAACACGACACAAGTGTTTACGCACCAGTGGCTAGGCATTATAACATTTTTCTCTACCACCGGTAAAGCGGTGGTCAGGGCACTATTTTTATATCTGCTGTAACACATTAAATACCAATTATTTGCAAATTTTGGCTCAGGAGCTCAGACAGAAGTCCCGTGTGTAGCATGCTCTTACTCTTAGCATGAGTAAAAGAATCTACGGAAACAAAAGTGTTGTCCCTAGTTAAATTTCATAGTAAAACCCACTCTAATAGTTTGCCAGTGTGTGTGTGTGTGTGTGTGTGTGTGTGTGTGTGACTATAGCCTGACTGAATCACAGTGAATGACACAGAAAACGAATGATTATTGCCTAAAGGTAGCTCTCAGTCGACTGTACCCTGGTAGGCTGCCTGTTAATGACTATTGTTTGCAAATATCGCTTAGACTGTGTTTTCTGACCGAGGATATTCGCGAACTTTCGAAGTATCGAAACCAATCAATCAATCTATCCCAAGTCGTTGTTGAGTGTGTTTGTGCATGCATAAACATGGATTAATTAACCAACTATGTCTCCCCATATCTGCACAAATGACGTACTTCAGCTTCTTTCGTGGTGGCGGGCTCATCTTCCTGTTCGTCCTCCTCCTCCTCACTGTCACTCTCGTTCAACGCTGCAAATCGGATCTGCACACACACACAAAAACCCCAAAAAATCCCAATCCCATTAGTTTGTCAGTTGTTTCACCCCCAGTATATTCATTAGAAATATGCAATGAACCAGAAATAAACGATCACAACACTAACAATTCAGAAATACTTTCTTATTTCCGCATACTTTAGGCCTACCATTATTATTGTTTACTTCTCGCGCCGACAATGTACGGCCATATTTAGCACAAGTTAACAGCGCGCACGTTGCAAATCCGAACGATTTGAGAACTTTGTAAAATAAGAATATTGCGAATTCGAGCAAATGCATGGAAAGTTTGTACATGAAAAGTAAACAATGTGCGACCACAGACGCGCTACACCACATTTTAGGCGTCTCAGACTGAGAAACAGACAGAGAGACAAACAAAGAGGCTAGCAGCCAGTACAGAAAGGCAGACATGCAGAACGGGACAGGGTGGCAGCCGGGCATATGCCTGACATCAAAGACCAACATAATGTCATCAGTGATGATTTTTGGATACACTGTGACGCGTCGAGAGTTCATTCACCACCTTGGGCCAGGTTCCTCTTTGGTTGTTTTGCCGCCACAGCTGCTTTTACATCTGTCAGTTTCTCTCATTTGCTTGGTCACTACTCGTGAATTTCAAGTTCTCTCTCTGTTTCTGTCTCTGTCTCTCATTGTCTTTGTGTGCTCTGTCTCTATCTCTGTCTTTTTGTCTCTCTCTGTCTCTGTCTCTTTCTCTCTCTGTCTCTAGCCTGCCGGAGAACTCAGAGTAGGACTAAGTTTTCATCCTCACTGATAGGTCTGTCGCTTTCTGTAGCTTGTTTTTCTTTCATCGCAACCCCGCAACAAAAACGGCGTAAAAATCAAATTGATGATTGTGGCCGTCAACGCAGTGAAAGTGAAAGTCTGTGTCTCTCTCCGGCTCCGTCTCTCTCTCTCTCTCTCTCTCTCTCTCTCTCTCTCTCTCTCTCTCTCTCTCTCTCTCTCTCTCTCTCTCTCTCTCTCCCCTCCCCTTCAGTCTCTCCGGCTAATTTCCTCCCCCCATCTTCAGCTCTCTCCCCGGCGATCCTTCATCACTTCGTCAGGTCCCTCTCCGCCTCTCTCGCTCTAAGTCATTCTATTTGTCCGGTCTCTGTCTGTCTCTCTGCGTCTCAGTTTCTCTCTGTCTCTGTCCGGTCTCTCTGTGTGTGTGTGTGTGTGTGTGTGTGTGTGTGTGTGTGTGTGTGTGTCTTTCAGCGAGTCTGTGTGTGTGTGTGTGTGTGTGTGTGTGTCTGCGTGTCTCTCTCTCTCTCTCTCTCTCTCTCTCTCTCTCTCTCTGCCCCCCTCAACCTCCCTCCTCCCTCAGCTCTCTCTCTCTCTGTCACATACACACACACACACACACACACACACACACACACACACACACACACACACACGCACGCACGCATGCATGCATGCATACACACACACTGGCACACACACACACACCCTCACCTCCCCAATACCGATCGATGAGGACCCGAACAATGACAGACGCTCTCTGTCTCTCTCTGTCTCTCTGTCTCTGTCTCTGTCTCTGTCTCTCTCTCTCTCCCTCTCTCTCTCTCTCTCATAAGACTAGAGGCAGAGACTGATAGACAGACAAGAGATTGAGTGCGTGTACACTGGGCGACCTTGAGCATGTGTTTACGAAAAGGATCCCGACTATGGCATTGACTGTGTGTTTGGGAGCAGGGGATTGTACATGTACGACAGCAGTGCATGATGGTGGTGCGTATTAAATTTTACGTATGCGTTTGCACACGTGTGTGCCCCCGCCCACACCCTTTATCCTCCCTCCAAAATTAAACACTGACACACAAAGCCCTCGCCGCAGCAAAGTAATGATGACGTCAGTACAAGAATTGTCCCAACCCTCATCAACTTAACCAGGCACTGACCATCACAG
>NC_134885.1:29298215-29305715 GCF_041734735.1 Babylonia areolata
CCGACATGAAAGGTTGCAGACGTCACCCGGTATCCTGAGTGGAAGTGTCCACAAAGTCATGTGAATCGTTTACTGCGTAGCAGTCACCTACAGGATGCCTGTAGCTGACTGGTTAATTGCTTAAGTCTCAGATGTCAGGTGCCCCTCCCATCCCCCCAGGTCCCCCCCTCCACCTCACCAACCCTTTCCCCCCACTTGCCCCCCCCCCCTCATGCCGCCCCCCAACTCCCCCCCCCCCAGACCCCCTAACCCCACGCCCCTCCCCCCACCACCACCACCCCCCAAAAAGATTCTAGTCTGTCTCAAGGAATCATCGTTGGTGGTGTCAGTGCAATTTACCATCCAACAAGACACGCCAATGTTCCTTGGCATAAAAAAAAAATAGATAGATGAATGATATTAATTTTCTTTTGTGGCAAGTGTAAATGACGGCTTCCCTGTCAGTAGGATAGAAAGTTTAAATAATCATTAATATCTGGCACTGCACTTTCCGTCCCATCCGTCCTCGAAGTGGAGGTCTGCGGAACGAAATTTCCGACACCGGTTTGGGAGAGACTGAGGAGGAGGAGGACCAAGATGGCCCTTTATTGCTGTCTGTTCTTTTTTTTTTCTGTGCTCTTCATCAGACGGTCCTGTGTGGCTAGAATCAGTGATAATAGGACATCAAATCTCTTCATCTTGGAGTGGGGTGATGGCCAAGTCGTAACGCGTTCGCTTAGAAAGCGAGAGAATGAAAGCACACGGAATCGAATCCCACGCTCGCCAAGTATTTTCTCCACCTCCACTAGACATTGTGTGTTGGTCTGACGCTAGCCATTAGGGTTTGACGATCAGCCGAGATCATAATGTACAGCATGCACTTATGACAAGTGAAAAAACAACAACAAAAACAACGGGAACAAGAGGGTTGTCCCTGGCAAAATTCTGAAGAAAACCCCATTTTGATAGGAACATAAATTCACTTGAAAAAAAAAGAAGAAAAAAAAAGGCGCGATCAGCACGATTTTCATACAGAGATATAATCAAGTTATAACAAAGAGTAATACAATACAATACAAAACAACACAACACAGCAGACCGACAATACAATACAATACAATACAATACAATCACAACAACATTTGCATAGAAGAGAACAACTGGGACGAGACTTTAAAAAGAAAAATAATAAAAACACCTGAATTATGTTTTAACGGTTTGTGTTTTCAAATGTTAGATAAATTTACAAGCTTTTTCTTTTTTCTTTTTTTCTTTTTTTTTTCTTCTTCTTCTTCTTCTCCCCTCCCCCCTCCGCCCCTGCCTCCCATGTCGTCGCATACAGCTTAAAATGACGTCATACACCATGCTGGTGACGTCGGCGGTGCTGATGACGACGTGTTTGCTGGGCGCCTGGGGAGTGGAGGGCAATAAGATCAAGGAGAGGGGGCCCAACTTCCTGTTCGTCCTGATGGACGACATGGGGTGGAACGACCTCGGGGTGCACGACCCCAACATGGTGACCCCCACCCTGGACAGGCTCTACAACGAGGGCTTCCGGCTCAACTTCTCCTACGCGGACCCCTTGGGCAGCTCCTCCAGGGCCTCCCTCTTCTCCGGGAAGTTCTCCTTCAGGATGGGGCTGCAGGTGGGTACGGCTGTTGTATTGTTTTGTATCGCACTGCATCGCATTGATTACGATTTTGTCACAGCATATTTCTCTGTTTTTAAAAAAAAAGAAGCTTCTCTGTACCTGTGCATACGACATGACTCTCCATCTGTGTTTCTGTCTTTCTCCATTTGTGTGTGTGTGTGTGTGTGTGTGTGTGTGTGTGCGGGCGCGCGTTCGGGTGTGTGTGTGTGTGTGTGCGCGCGCGCGCGCATGTGTGTATAATTATATACATAATTTTAAATATATATATCTATATAGATTGTGTGTGTGTGCACACACACACACACACACACACATACACACACACACACACACACACACACACACACACACACACACACACACACACATGTATATGTATATGCGTGTGTGTATGTGAGTACGCGCATGTGCACTCTGTGCACGGTATGAACGATGCCAACACAAAACACTGGCCAGGCTATATACACAGCAGTTGAGTGTGGTGAATGACGGGCAGGACGGTGCCATCCACAAGTACTCCAGTGCCCACGTGCCCGTGGACGAAGTGCTGATGCCAGAGGCCCTCAGACGCCTTGGTTACTTCACCCACCTCATCGGCAAGTGGAACCAGGTGTGTGTGTGGGGGGGGGGGGGAGGGGGGGGAGTATTTTGTAATAATGATAATGATGATAAGGAGAAGTAAGAAGGATAAGAATAAGAATTACAACAACAACAACAACAACAACGCATTATAACTCATGCAGAAGCAAGCTATAAACGCTTTACAAATCTAGTATTCAAAATGAAATGTGTAAGCACTTGGAAGGAAGTAAAAATATATAAAAACGCGAGAAAGAGTCATAGCAGCTAAATAATCGATACATAAAAGTACAATTCACACAAAAAAACCCGCAAAGTAACATGTTCTCAATAACAATGGTTACGCTCCAGTACACACACACACACACACACACACACACACACACACACGAGAAAAACAACAAAAAACGAACAAAAACAACAACAATAACAACAAAACACTTAATGAACAGCTAAGACAAGAGCAACAGCAGTTTAAAAGTTGATGTGTCCTTTCACTATCCGTGAGGAGTCAACGGCCAGTCACACTCTGTATGGTAATTTGCATGCTATAATTTTTTTTGTTAACTATCAGTAACCCTTCTCAACGAAAAACCCCCTGGCAAAAGAAACACGAGTCAAAATAATGACCTGCACCGAAGGGGTTAATTAGAATTTTTATTTATGAGTGTTTGCCAAAGTGGTCACGGACGGAACCAAACCCTGGATATGATTACCTTCTAACTCCAATCATGATTTTGTTCTTTAGGGGAAATGAGCGAGATCTTCTGATTTGATCATAGACATGAGGTTGTTCCTGCTGTTTCTTACAGAATGCAGATTACTTTATTATCTGCAGAAGACACTCATCCAGATAAGTAACGAACGATATCACTATGTCCATGGAGAAAATATTTAACTCATTCAGTACGGCCAGTTCTCTCTTCTCCTCTACACAGACCCCTCGGATGTCCAGTGGGTGTCTCAATGACCCAACCTTTAGCTTCCGTCGTCAGAATTGTGGTTTTCTGTGTCAACATTTACATCTTCAGTATGAGAGCCTTCCGATTGCAATATTTTGATGATGGTAATTGGGGTGAAACGCTGTTAACGTCGTCTCTTTCGCCGTTCGTATGGAGAGAGTTAATTAATACTGTTTATAATGTGAAGCAAAGCATGGGCATGTCTTTTGTCCGTTTCATGGATTTTTTTTTAAACACGAAGAAAACGAAATGTGTCGAAATTCGTGGGTTTCGCTATGATTTTGAAGGAACAGCTGTGGTGGCCCATTTGAGGACTTTAACAAAATGAAGAAAAGACAGCATAGCATATTAATCCTTTCACCGCCAGTCAGTTTAGAGTGCAAAATTCCCTTGTGTTATAAACACAGAAAAATATGGTGTCTAAGAATAGCTAGGGACCCACCTGTGATGTGTAGAAAATATGGTCTATGCTACTACCGAACACAGATAGCAGTAGGTTCATGGATAACAGACCCATGATCTGGTTACCCTTCAGTGACATTGGTCCTCTACATAGCTGCTGCATAAATGCGAGTTTGGTAGTGAAAGGGTTAAGGGGTACGCAGTCGTCTTCTGCGTTCGGGTGGGCTTTTACGTGTATGACCGTTTTTGTTTTTGTTTTTATCCCGCAACATATAGGAACCACACTCCGTTTTCGGGGGTACACATAATGGAAAAGATCTTGTTGCATATTACGCCGAATGCTGACATGGATTATATCTTTAACGGGTATATTTGATCATCTGTATGATATACACGACGGTTCAGACACCGGCAGGTCTGCACTTTTGGTGACGTGGGAGATCGGAAAAAAATCTCTACTCTAAACCCATCAAGTGGAGCAACCCGGTGGGAATCGAACCCAGGACCTTCAGATTGAAAGTCCAATGCTTTAACCACTCTGTTGTTGCACCTGTCTGGCGCCAACAGTGAGAAGCAAACGCTTGAATGTTGATGCGGTTTGGCTGACTGCAACGGAGGCGCATGAGAATTCAGTTATGTGTATATTTGTATGTGACTCGTAGCTATTTCCTGTTAAGGTTGTGTTTTTTTGTTGTTTTTTTTCCCCTCAAGGCCTGACAAACTGCGATGGGTTACGCTGCTGGTCAGGCATCTGCGTAGTAGATGTGGTGTAGCGTATATAGATTTGTCCGAACGCTGTGACGCCTTCTGGAGTATTATTTATCTTTCTTTCTTTCTTTTTTTTATCGTATTTTGGTTTAACATTGTTTCAAATCTATTTTATCTTACTTTGTTTGTTTTTACGTTAGACACGCGCTGCTGCCAAACAGCTACAAGTCTGTGTATCGAAGTAAAGACAATAAAGTGTGTGTGTTTTTTGCATTCGTATTCCTGTTTGTTCTGTCCCAGGGGTTCTGCAACGTGAACCACACGCCCACAGAGCGGGGGTTCCAGACGTTCTTCGGCCAGTACACGGAGGGCACCAACCACAGGACGATGAAGACGGAGGAAGGGTTCTATGACGTGCATTACGGCAACGAGCCCATGAGAGACCCCTCCTTCACCGGCAAGTACAGCACGGAAATGTGGACCAAGATGGCTGTCAAAATGATCAAACGGCACAAGGTAGGGCAGCCAGCCGTCAGCACCTTCCTTCAGTTCCTGTAGTTGTAGTCATTCGGATGAGACACGGTAAACCGAGGCCCCGCGCGCAGCACACACTTGGCGCAACAACAAAAAAAAAAAAAAAAAAAAAAAAGAGAGAGAGAGAGAGAGAGAGAACCCATGGTAACGAGGGTGTTGTCTTCCGGCAAAATGAAAATTTATGTACGCATGCACTCAAGGCCTGATTAATCAAGAGCGTTGGGTTATGTTGCACCTCAGGCATTGGTCTAGCAGATGATGTGTAGTGTATATGGATTTGTCCGAGCGCAGTGACGCCTCCTTGAGAAACTGAAACTGAAACTTCAGTTCCACAAAGTCAAATCAAGTGAAATCACGTTGTTTAACCCCCCCCCCCCCCCCCCCCCCCCCCCCCTAGCCGACCGCAGTGGGTGCCGTTTCAGGGCTGACCTCGCGTTAGATCTTGATACCAGTGAAAAATAAATCAAAGTAATGATGTTAACCAATTTAGCTCTCAACACCACAACAACAACGCATGCCAGAATAAGCATGAGTTCTAGCAGCAGTGTTCAGTACTGATTGAGTTAAAATGTATATCAAAATGACACAAAATGGACCAGTCCGCATACGTAATTCAGTGCCTGTAAGATTTAAAACCAAGTTAAGCATATTTCAGTCTGCGTCTGTCTGTCCTTTGCCTGTCTCCCGACTCTAACATAACTCTTTCTCTATATATCTCTCCTCAACCCTGTTCTTGTTTTTGTTCCACTATTTCCCGAACAAACGTACAGACACACGAATGTTGGCATACACGCCGTTCGTTCTCTGTCGTTGTAATGGTTGGCTGGAGTCTTTGTTTGTCCTTTATCACAGGGCCGGTACACCCCCACCCCAACCCCGACACAGTGAACGTTTGAACGGTTGGCAGAGGTGTATGTTTTGTTGTTGTTGTCAGGGCCGGTGACCCCGAGTGTTTGTTGTTGTTGTTCTCAGGGCAGGTATCCCCCGAACAGCCTGAACCCCTTCTTCATCATGCTGTCCCTCACCGCCATCAGGGCTCCCAACGACGTCCCTGACAAGTACCTCAGGAAATGCCGCAAGGTTTCGTGTCCTCATAGTTGTTTTGGTGGTGATCATAATGATCATGATGATGATGGTGGTGGTGGTGATGGTGATAGTGATGGTGATGACGATGGTGGTGGTAATGATGATGATGATGATGGTGGCGGTGGTGGTGGTGGTGATAATGATGATGATGGTGGTGGTGGTGATGGTGATGGCGTGGTGGAGAGAAGGAAGAATGGACAATGGGATGAGTAAAAAAAAAATTAGTGGAGAGGGGGCGGGGAGTGGGGAGGGGGGGCTGACTGAACAGACAGGTATAGTGAGAGTGACAGACATAGAGAGATTGACAGGGGAACACACACACACACACACACACACACACACACACACACACACACAGATTACAAAAAAAAAATGAACCGAACACCTGGTCAACAGAGCGTGTTCACCAGTGAGGACCGCCGACAAAAGTGCGGCATGATGGCGGCAGTGGACCTGGGCCTGGCCCGAGTCCTTAAGGCCCTGAACCAGACGGGGCTGGACGAAGACACAATCGTCTTCTTCACCTCGGACAACGGTGGAGACGTCCAGCACGGGTCCAGCAACTGGCCGCTGAGAGGCAGCAAGGGCACGGTGTGGGAGGGGGGCATCCGCGTGCCCAGCTTCATCTGGAGGTGAGAGGACACATGGGGAAGGGGGCAAGGACAAGGACAGGACAGGACAGGAGGGGATTGCTGTACAGTGTGTGTGTGTGTGTGTGTGTGTGTGTGTGTGTGTGTGTGTGAATGAATACATGCACACACACGCGAGCGCGCACCACACGCATGCACACACACACACACATACATACGCGCACGCACGCACACGCGCGCACAAAACACACACACACACACACACACACACACACACACACACACACAAATAGATCTTCCTGAGAGAGAGAGAGAGAGACCGGGAGAGAGAGAGAGACATTCACGCGGGGAGACACAACCCTTCTGAACAGGAAATCAACACACACACACACACACACACACACACACACACACACACACACACACACAACTCTATCACACACACCATGGGAAGCGTGTGGAAGATCTGCGATGGTCAGTGCTTGGCTCAGTGGATGAGGGTTGAGACAGTTCTTGTACTGACGACATCATCATCATTCCATCATCACTTTTTCACGATATCCATGTGTGCAAGGACCAGTGCTTATGCTTAGAGAGAGAGAGAGAGAGAGAGAGAGAGATTCAACAATTATGTGATCCACATTTATTGTTGTGTGTGTTGGGCGTGGGGTTTGGGGGCACACATACACTCACAGCCCTCCTGAAGAGGAACTCAGCACACACACACACACACACACACACACACACACACACACACACACACAGACAGACAGAGAGAGAGAGAGAGATAGATTCAAAAAGTTAATATATATATATATATATATATATGTGTGTGTGTGTGTGTGTGTGTGTGTGTGTGAACCGTGCAAAATTCTGCAATAACGATGTTATTTCATTTGGGAGATACAATCTTCAATGCAAAGGACAAAAAGAAGAAGAAGAAGAAGAAAGCAGTTGTTTTTGTATTGCATAGTATCACACTGCACAGCGCTGTATTGCATTGTATTGT
>NC_134885.1:29310715-29350715 GCF_041734735.1 Babylonia areolata
TCCTTTACTTTTTCCTGGAAATTCTATAATCTAAGTGTATTCAAACTGGGGTAAAACGCTTACAAGGTGTTAGGGCAAGACGCCAACCAGTAGGCCTTTCGTCCCTTCACTGGGCGTTTTGCCCCCTGTGATTTGGAAAAGATGGCGGAGTCTTTCTTTGTGCTTCTCTCTGACTTCATCAAGTGTTTTTCTTGATAGTTTAAAGCAGCACTACTGTACTTGTGCGTTCATGCATACAACATATAAAAAAGAAATATTCAGTTTTTACAGGCCATAAGATAGCAACAACAGGGTATTCAATTAAAAAAAAAAAATTCAACAACGCACTATACATAACATTATGCGCTTTTTTTTTTAATTTGCATTTGCGCAGTTACGATCTTTAAGCATTCAGTTCTATAAATTCCTGATTTAATAACCCTGCCATCTGATGAGTTTGAGCAGAGCGACTGGATCTTGAAATTTGAAGGGAATCTGTAATAACAGAGGGGAAAATACATTTTTACTCAAGAGTGTGTCTTGGGCGGACAAAAAAGGCATACGTATTTCATTTCGCATCTGTCACACTGGACAAAGAATGGGTTCACCATTGGTTTCCCAACTCAAGCTATGCTGTTCAAAGGTAGTTTATTGCACCGTAAAAGGCAAAGTGCATTCATGCATGCGTGCGAGTGTGTGAGAGAGTAGAGGGGGGAGGTTTAGGTGCAGATTCACCACCTTCAGAACAAACGACAAAATGGATGCCCATTCCAATAACCACATGTAGCATCTGGGCCTTCGTTGTGTTCCAGTCAGCAGATCAGATCCATTCTTCTTCTCCAAAGACAGACACTCAAAAGGCCAGAAGGTATACAAAAAAAACAAAAAAAAAAAAAACAAACAAAAAATCAGCGGCCATCATAACATATCCACCGTACAAAGCAAATATTCTCGAGAAACAGGCAAAGATGACTTACTGTGGCCTTTCATCTCTTCTGGAGTGTAGGCCGTCAACAACAGACCTCCACAATCCCCTATCCTAGCTGTGTCCTTGCCTCTGTCTGGCTCGAGGTAAGGCCCATCTTCTTAGTGTCTGCTTGGAGTTATCTTCGTCAAATGTTGCTCAGTCAGCATATCTTTTTTTCTTCCTTTGGTGGTTCCATTTTAGAGCCTGTGTGGTGGTGATGCGTTAAGATAATTTTCGTCGTTGCGTTTGCCTGATCCATCCTCAGTTTCTTCTTCCAGTTCATTTCAGCTGACAATAGTGTCTTCTTCCATAGGTCGACGTTGCTGATCTTGTGTTGCCAGTGGATCTGGAGGATTCTTCTCAGACAGCTGTTGATGAATATCGGCACTTTGTTAATTATATTCTTTTTTCATCCTCCATCACCCAGTACCACACAACAGCACATACTTCAGGCTGGAATATAGGAACCGAATTTTCAGTTTATTTGTACAGCGCTCTGAAGTTCTAGATGTTCATGAGCTGGCCAAGACAATGCTTGCTTTGACATTTGCATCTGCGTCATCCTGCTTGTCGACGTTGCTTCCAAGATAAGTGAATGATTCCACATCATCCAGTATCTTACCTTCGAGTGTGACTGGCTCAGCACAGGTTGCATTATATTGTTCTCATGATCTTCGTCTTGTCCCTGTGGATGTTGAGGCCCACTTGAGGTGATGTGGTGTCCGCTACTCCTGTTTGTTATGGGACAGCAGGGAAAGATCATTCGCAAAGTCCAGGTCATCCATCTGTTTCCATAGTGTCCCTTGTTTCTTCTCTGTTCTCTTAATGTTTTTAGAATACAATCAATAACAAGCAGGAATAAAAACATAAACAGGCAGTTTTGCCTGACAACGGTCTTGACCTGTAACTGTCTGGTGAAAAAATATAGATGACACTGCAACTCATTTGACAAAGAAGACTTCTTCCAGGAAATAAATGTCAGCTAAGCAGCAGAGCAGCATGGTTGAGACAAGAAAGAAACCTGGAAGAACCGCCAAAAGAAAACTGGAAGAGGTGAACGAGGAAGAAGAGGATTGGTCCTGTTTAATATGTCGTCAGCCATGTGTGATAGTCGTTTTCGACTATGACCATCAGAACAGCAGAGGAGGTAACAGCTGTCCTGACTGTCTGGGCTAAAACTTTATAATAGTGGTGAGTGTATCCAAGTTGCATCCCCACTCTCTCGGCCAAGGGTTTTTTTTATTTTTTTTTATTTTTTTTTTTAGGACAGTCAGCATTGGGATGGTTCCCAAAGCCAGCTTGCCCCCAAGGCTCCAGCACTAAGAGCCAGTGCAATTTTGCCTCTTAGTTTGAGAGTCATTGTCCTTCACAAAAGACTAAGCTGTAAGTGATTTCCCATTGCATTGGAGAAACTATTGATAATACAGCTCTCACTTTGCTGTTGGTCCAACTGTAAACTTATGTCAATCTGTGAGATAAGCTTATACTTACTGTCCTCAGCCATAGAGTCGCACAATACCTCGTGAGGTGTGGGTGCAGCAACTTGTGTGTATCCAATGGGCGCACGAAGAACGCACCCCTAGATTCGTCCAGTTTGTATGTCCTAACTGACACTGATTGATTTGCAAACCTGGATTCTCAAGCTTGCACACACAGAGACAGATAGACAGAGAGGGAGGGGGAGGTTTGCAAACAGTTTCGTTGATAATTTTCATTGTAGAATTTGTTTTTGACATGATTATAATCAAACTGACTAGACTAAGGACGTGCTTATGTGATTACTGGAGGTGGAGTGATAAGGTGAAAGAATGAAGGCTGTGTGACAGTGATGAGAGAGAGAGAGAGAGAGAGAGAGAGAGAGAGAGTAATGAATAAGCTATAAGTATTGTCAATTTACTGAAGTAGGTCAGTCACAATCTAAATGCAACGTGATTTATACCTATTTTAGTATTAAGGTTGTAATGACTGAGGGGCAAAACGCCCGAAATGTGGGGGCAAAACGCCTACACTAGGCGCTTTACCCCTCACACGAGGGCGTTTTGCCCCACATATGGGGCAAGAAGGCCAAACAATTTTTTTTAGTTATCACCTCTTACGTATAATTGTTTATTTCAATTTTCGATTACTTGGGATATGTTGTAGCGTGGTTGGGCCTCTATCGTTTACACTTGGTTACGAGTGTTGTGGCTTCAACAGAAGGAGAATCAGACTTATCGGTTAAGGGTGGCCTCTTGCCCTGAATTTCTATACATGCTACAAGGCATCTGCTTAGCAGGTGCCTATCAGCAGCATAACCCAGCGCTAGTCAGGCCTCGAATGCATGCATATATATGTGTGTTCCTATCAGAGTGAATTTTTTTTTCTGCAGAACTGTGCCAGAGGACAAGACTTTTGTTGTCATGGGTTCTTTATTCAGTGGGCCTTGGGCGTACTGCACGCGGGACCTCCGTTAATCGCCTCACCCGAGACGTTCAATTTGATTTTCCAGTCAAACTTGGGAGAAAGGGCGAGAGCGGGAATTGAACCCAGACCCTCGGGGGCATTGTATTGGCTGATAAGCATCTTACCGATTCTGCCACCTTCCACCGAGTACCAAAACAAATACAACAAGAGAGGCAAGGCCTTCAAGACTCACTTGTGATACACTTTTTAAAAAATCCAAGCTTTTTATGTATTGAGTATAATTTCAAAATGTAATGTTTAAGATGAGAAAGATCAGTTTAAAGCAAATTAACTCCCCTAGCATTAATTACAGAGTAATTTCCCTTTTTTACTATCTGCACCAAAACGTTTGCAAAATAAATAAAACTTCCATGCTTAGCAAAAGAAGTTTCTGTTTGAAAATGACTGCTCTTGTTGTTGGGTCAGAATATCAGATCAAAGTGCCAAGTTTAGAGAATACAAAAAATATAAATATAACAGTAAATGCAGTTTGCATATAATTAGGCTTCCTTTTTTTTTTTTTTTTTTTTTTTTTTTTGTGTGTGTGCCCATCCCAGAGGTGCAATATTGTTTTAAACAAGATGACTGGAAAGAACTGAATTTTTCCAATTTTTATGCCTAATTTGGTGTCAACTGACAAAGTATTTGCAGAGAAAATTTCAATGTTAAAGTTTACCACGGACACACACACACACACACACACACACAGAGACAACCGAACACCGGGTTAAAACATAGACTCACTTTGTTTACACAAGTGAGTCAAAAATAAAACAAAAACCGCATTGAATTATTTCATATACCTTATACACGCATGGCACATGTGCATACACGTACGTCTGTTGTTTTTCGTGTATTGATTCGAAAGGTTGACCTTTGATACTGCATTAATTTTCATTGACAAATACTGAAATCATCAATCAACTGAGACCTGGTTGTTGTCACTCAGGCAGGGTGTGCAGGCCCACTTTTGTCGGAGACTTTTTGTTGCTTGCAGCGCGAGAAGTTGGTCATATGGCGTCATGAGCAGCCCACCACCGCCAAGAAAGGCCGAAAGAAGTACGCATGGAAAAGGTAAATTTATCTCTGTTACTCATTAACTAACAAAATAAACCCTCAATTTTTAAATCTACAAAGATATAACACTTAATCAACCTTTAACTCCCTAACTATATCGATCTTGCATTGTTTCATCATTTATTGAGTAAAACGTGTATTGGTTTGGAAAAGTTTATGTTTTTAGGCCTGTCGTACGTTATTTTGATCAAACCGTTTCGATCAAATTGAAACAGATTCTTATCACAAGCGCGGTTTTCAATGACGTACGTTTGATCTGAAAGTCGCAGAGTTGCACCATTTTCCCGTCCGTCCTTCGCCGTTTTGTTCGTGCTTTACTAATATGAACGTATTAAAGGCTACGAACCACTGGGAAACGTGCGTGTTCGTGTTCAGCATGAATGAGGCCGGATCCCTCCTTCTACCTCTTTAAGCTTGCTCTGTGATCATTATGTTTACCAGGCTGCTATTCTCTAAAATTCCACATGCGATGTGGCAGGAACCCAACTGTCCATTCTGCATGACCTTTTACATGTACGTTTTGCTCACAAGGTGTTGAATTGGTTACAATATTGTTTGGTGCCCTTTCTAACAAGTGCTATGATTTGCAGCACATTCTGTAAGGTCTGTTTTTAGAGGACTCGAAAGAGCAACTAAAATGCTATAACTAGCTTACTTGTCATACATTGACATGGCATGATTTTAATGACAGTTTGACAGTCCGCCATTTACACCATTTAAACAAATGTAATGCGTCATTTCAGGTAGTCTCTACGTATTTTTGAAGCATTCCATCCAAAAATTTGTAGTCTTTGAATCCACTTCTATTTCGTGTGTGTGTGTGTGTGTTCTTTGTGGTTTGTATCTGAATTGTTATGATTCCTGAAAACATCCTTAGTACGCAGTTTCCGCCGCCAAACTATGGAATAGAAATAACAACTCGTACATGGTGGCACATGACGTAAACGCCACTGACGTCATTTTTTCCCTTCTGTCGTCAATTGAAACTGATCCGCCGCGCGTTTTGAACTGACCGTGTCATGTCCTGGAGGAGGATGGCACAGGTCTCGCTGTCTGCTTTCCTTCTCTCCTGAAAAAAAAAGACCAGCAGAGAGAAGCTGATATAGCAGCGGAGTCTGGCAATGCACGAGGAAAAATATAAAAATACCGCTAAAAAGTAGTGAGAAATAAGTTTCCAAAAAGAGGCAGAGCCATGACGGAAATGGAAAACATGTCGTCTGTGAACGTAGTGCTGCCGGTGAGCGAGTCGATGCTGAGCACCAGCCGAACGAGATCGACGAGCAGCGGGGGAAGCATCAGCAGCGAGGAGGTGGTGGCCGAAAAGAAGCCGCCTGTATGGATGGGTGCCAAGTTCTTGCCCTCCGGAGACTGCCTGCCGGCTTCATTCAACATGGCCCTCATGAAGAAGATCCCCATGTTCCCGGCCCCCATCGGAGCGCTGGAACTCTACACGAAGAAGTTGGCTCAGCAGGTAGGCTGACGGGTTTTTGAGATGTATGTGTGCACGCACGCACGCGCGCATGTGTTTGTGTATGTGCGTGCGTGCGTGTGTCATTGTGTGTGCTGTGTGTGTATATATATGTGTGTGTGCGTGCGTGTGTGAGAGTGTGTATGTCACTATGTGTGTGTGTGTGTGACTGAAATTACGGCAATAAGATAACAACAACCGATGAGTCATGCAGACGTAGAGCTTACACAGGCGGAGAGGATTCAGAACAAGACATGATTTGATTGCTGACTTTGCTAATAGATCAGAATGATGATCGTCACCAGTGCCCCGAAAGGCAGTTGCGACTGGACTATGTGGGTGAGAATGTCTTCGTGGTTAATTAAGAATGTAACTTGGCTTTGCACGCAGGTATGCCTCTTTGTTTAACGTGCATTCATTAAAGGGTAGAAGATTAAGAGGAGACTTAATCGAAACCTACAAAATGCTAAATTGCTTAGATGATATTAATGTGAATACTATTTTTAGAATGTCAGATCACGAGAGTACAAAAAACTCAGTGATGAAAATTTGTAAGGAGCACCGTAATACCAACATAAGGAAAAATTCATAAGCTTACAGAATTGCACAAATATGGAATGCGCTACCAATTGAAACTAAACTTGCACGTGTTTAAAAATCTCCTTGATATGAACACCAAATTTAAAAAACAAGTTTTTTGTTTTTTTTTTACTTTGACGAATGAAATACAGCTAACAATTGAGTCAAACGAAACAACGCTAGTCATTAATATGAGATGCTTTACAAACACGGAGTCGTTTGCACGACAGGCTGCCAACCTGGGTAGAGCCGACTGACAGCTGTCATTGGGCGCTCATCATTCGTTTCCTGTGTCGTTTTCAGTCAGGGTTTGGTCACGCGCGCGCGCGCGCGCGCACACACACACACACACACACACACAGAGAGAGAGAGAGAGAGAGAGAGATGTAACAGTTTACGTGTATAACCGTTTTCTTTATTCACCCCGCCATCTAGGCAGCCATATCAGTTTCCGGGGCTGTGCTTGCTGGGTATGATATTGTTTCCATAACCCACTGAACGCTTACATGGGTTACAGGATCTTTAAAGTGCGCATACACACGAAGGGGGTTCAGGATCCAGCAGGTCTGCAATATGTTGACCTGAGAGATCGGAAAATCTCAACCCTTGACAGACAGCTTTCTGGGGACTGCTGGCGCTTGCAGTGTGGCAGAAGGAGCCTGCCAGGGTGAGCTGAAAATGCTGTATGAAAGAAATAGAACCAGGTGACGTCACTGAGATGGCACCGGAGATGCGGTAGAAAGACGATGAATGTGGTGACATCACTGACGGCACAGGATATGCAACGGAAAGAGGTGGGACAGGAAAGAAATAACGGGGGGAAAAAAACACAGGGAAAAATATGATGAGGTGACGAAACTAAGACGACAAAGAAGAGGCGGCAGAAAGAAGTAGAACCAGATGACGTACACTCAAATGGCACAGAAGGTGTTGTTGAAAGAGACCGAACAAGGTGAGGTCGCCGATATGACACAGGAGATTCGGAAGAAAACAAAATTGAGAGGTGACGTCACTGAGATGACACAGGAGATGCCGATGAAAAACGGATCGAAGCAATGTCACTGAGATGGCGCAGGGAATGCCGATGAAAAATGGATTGGGGTGATGTCACTGAGATTGCACAGGAAATGCCGAAGTAAGAAAATGAGAGGTGGGGTGGTGGTTCCGGGAGCCCTTCGATGTGTCAACAGTTCACGACTCAAAATGAGGCTGAGCACGTTCAGCTTGGTACACTGATCAAAGTGACTCTCCCCAACTGAAGCACTCACCACGAAACCCCATCTACGGTAGGTTGGTCATGTAGTCCGACTGGATGACATGCGATTGCCAAAGATAGTCTTTTTCCAGGTGACGCAAAAGACCACTGAAAAGCTACGTTCAAAGACAGCCCAACAGCTTCCACTGGACGCCTGCAGCATTCCCATCCTCGGGTGAAAAACCCTCGCCACTGACCACAGCGACTGGCGACTGACTGTTGACTGTCTACAAGGGAGATTTGGTATTTGAGGAGAGGCGTCTTCAGGACCTCGACCAGGAGCGAAGAGAGGAGACAAGTGATATATTATCTACTACTGCCTGTCCAGAGCGCTGCCGCATTTGTGTGTATGCCTTTGGGCTGCGTTCTCATCTGTAGAGTCATTGTCGTCTTCCTCGTTCGCAATGGACTTCCATAATGATGATGGTGAAGATGTGTTTGATCCAAGAGACTCGCTTGAATTGAAGTATTCACTTTTACAGTGACTCGGTTTCTCCGTATATCGTGTGCCTTGACGTCTTGTCTTCTTTCTTCTGAAACATTCGTTAATTCGAGATGATGATATTGATGATGATAACAAAACAAATACACTTATAGTGGACCCCCCCCCCCCCCCCCGTCCCCCGTACCCCCCCCCCCCCCCCGCCCCCCCCCCACCACACACACATCCCCCCCCCCCCCAAAAAAAAAAGAAGAAAAAAAAGAAAAGAAAAAGAATGGCGTTGGACTCTGGCGACGCGCTCTTCCTGGGGAGAGCAGCCCGAATTTTGCACAGATGAATCTGTTGTGACAAAACGTAATACGATACTGGATACACTACAATACGAAAACAACAATGATAATGATGTTAATAATAATAATAATAATAATAATAATAACGATATTGTTATCATCTTTCTCAAGAGCTTTCATTAACACGATCTTTCTGTCCACCAACAGCCTTACCAGAACAAACTCCATATCGACTTCGATCTGACCGACCCCAACAACATGTGCATCAACAACGAGTACAACGCGCTCACGGACCCGCACATGATCTTCCACATGCACAAACCACGCGTCCGCAAGCGTATGGTGGAGCTTGGGAAACTGACCGAAGACGACAAGGTCCGTTGCACGCTCAAGCAGTTCAACCACTACGAGCATTGGCTTCACCACATGGGGCTGCAACAGTTCAGGAAACGGGCTCAAGAAGAGGTGAGAGAGTCTTAGACTCAAGTCCGAAGATGGTTTATTCGAATATCATTGGCCAAGGCCCTGAAACAGCAAACTTGTATGAAACTGACAAAACCCCAAACATAGATTTAGCCTGCACTACGAAACAGAACGCAGGAAAATCAATATTCTCATGACGAATGAAGAGGAGAGAGAGAGAGAGGGGGGGGGGGGGGGGTTGAGGGGGGGTTGTCGGGATGTAAGCTGATGTCAGCAGCAAGGGGAGAAAGCAGGAATCATGGGAAAGACATGTTCAGTATGGTAAATGCAACAGTATAAGTACAAGACCAAGCTGTGGGAAGGCAATGAGTGTGTACATGGGGGTATGGGGTGACAGCAGAAGAGAGAGAGAATAAGAAACTGATAAGAGCAGGGACAAAAGATACGGGTGTCATGGTCAGCGTTTCATGTTTGGGGAGGGTGGGGGGTTGGCAGGTGCACTGTAGTTCCAGAGAAGGGGTAAAAATACAAAATCTAGAGGTGTCTGGAATCTTTATACTGTAGGGGTTGGGGGGTGGGGGTGGGGTAAGCGAGGGGGGGAAGAGGGGGAGGGAGCCAGTAACACTGCAGTATTAGAGCAGAGACAAAGATGACATGACATGTTTTTTTTTCTCTTTTTGGGGGGGTGGGGGCGAGGCGGGGGGGGGGGGGGGGGTAACACTGTAGTTCCAGAGCAGAGACATAGAAAAAAAATGTCATGGAGTGTGTTTTATGTGTTTTGGGGAAGAATGGATCACTGTAATTCCAGAACGAAAACAAACTTAATTAGTAGGCATCTTGGCCTCTGTCTCTGTCTCTTTGTCTCTCTCTCTCTGTGTGTGTGCGCGCGCGTGTGTGTGTGAGTGAGGGAAGGGGGCCAACAGTACAGAAATTTGGGAAATGATATGAAGTGAAAGCACATCTTGGCTTGATGAAAGGTAACAGAGACGGATACCAGTGACAACAGTGAGTGGTGATGGTTGTGGTGGTGTGTGTATGCGTATGGTTCAGTGCATGCATATATCATTTGTCTGTGTCTGCTCATGAGCATGATTCATGCGTTGGTAATCCTTTCCCCTTTTCAAGAAAGCATCACTTTCTTCCCCATCCTTCCATCTCTCTCTGTGCCGCCAATCAGCCACGTGTGTGACAGTCTCTGTACACGGCCAATACTGTCAGTTTCACCTTCTCAAGGAGGCGTGACCGCGTTTGGACAAATCCATAATTATACCGTACGTCACACCGACCAGGCCTTCAGTGCATGCGTATATATTTTGTTTCTCTCAGACTGGATTTCTTCTACAGAATTTTGCTAGAGGACAACACTCATGTTGCAGCTGAAAGTATATTACATACAATGTGCACAATGAATGTGCAATATGTGTACTATGTTATGGTTCCCGTCTTTCAAACAGTTTTTTTTTTATATTATAAACGTTACATCAATTACAATATTTTAAAGTAAGTGTGTGCAATGCTTTGTGTATCATGTCGTATGTTATGTTCAATATTGCACAAAAGTAAAAAACAAAACAAAAACAAAAACAAAAAAAACCACTCATGTTGCCACGGGTTCTTTATCAGTGGGCCAAATGCTTGCTGCATACGGGACCCCAGTTTATTGTTTCATCCAAATGACCAGACGCTCAGTCTGACTTTCCAGTCAAGCTTGGGAGAAAGACCGAGATCGGGATTCTAACCCAGACTCTTCTCGTGGACACTATAGTATTGGTATGGCCAGGCAAGTTTCACTTTCAGTTTCAGTTGCTCAAGGAGGCGTCACTGCGTTCGGACAAATCCATATACGGCACACCACATCGCCCAAGCAGATGCCTGACCAGCAGCGTAACCCAACGCGCTTAGTCAGGCCTTGAGAAAAAAAAGGGTGAATAAATAATAGATACATACATAAAAAAATTACTACTACCACTACTAATAATATGTATAAGGCGCAAAAACGTGAAGTCAACTATAAGCGCACATAGATAAATACATAAATAAATAAATAAATAATTGTAATATAAAAAAGTAGTAGTAGTAATAATATTAAACAAACAAATAAAAAAAATAAAAAAAGACAACAATGATGATAAATAAGCAAATAAATGTAAAACATGGAGACACACATTCACACATCCCTCATTCCAGGTCAGTCAGGAACCTCGGTGTTGTCCTTGACAATACACTGTCCATGCAAAAATTTATGTCAGACATGTCAGTCCTGCTACTGTCAACTGCGGCGCATCAGTGCCGTCCGGAAATATCTGTCCACTGACGCAACATCTAGACTTGTCGTTTCTTTCATTCTCTCTCGCCTTGACTGCTGTAACTATTGTCTGGTTTGCCTGCTTCATCCATTCAGTCCCTTCAGCGCATACAAAACTCTGCTGCACGACTCGTCCTCAGAAAGAAAAGATCTGAGCACATCACTCCTCTTTTGCAACATCTCCACTGGCTCCCTGTCTCACACCGAATAAAGTACAAGATCAGCACTCTGTGTTATAGATGCATTCACAAAACTGCCCCTTCCTATCTCTGCGGCTGCCTTCACCTCACACTCCATCTCGCTCACTACGATCGGCTTCGGATCCACTCTGTTTACGCGTACCCAGATTCAAACACTCGACTGTTGACAGCCGTTCTTTCTCTGTCTCTGGACCTTGTAATTGGAATGTACTTCCTCTTTCGCTTCGTCAAGTCTCCACACTCAGCTCTTTCAAGTCTGGCCTTAAAACCCATCTCTTCCCAAAATAGCCTCCCTTGCCTGCCTCTTCCTTGTCTTTAGTTTCTACAGTTTTAGAGTTATGCATGCGTGTGAATGACTGGTGCGAAAGCGCTTTGATTTGTCTCTGCACAAGATTCAGCGCTATATAAATACCATTATTATTATTATTATTACATACACCCACATATCCATAACAGATATGCACCAAACATGCAGTTTCACAGATATGAAAACACAGTCAAATACACATAATGATAAACGTACATGAGCCCCAACACACACACACACACACACACACATTACCCTGCACCTCCTCTACCCCCAGATAAGCGTCTTAGTATCCAGATAAGCGTCTTAGTATCAAGCCTTCCTCCTGTCCACAGCGCCTGAGAGCTGGCAAGAAACGAAAGACATCGGGGACAGACAGCAGTCTGAAGGTGGCGGTCATCCACACGGAGATCGCCGAGCAGGAGATCTCCGGGAGGTCGTTCTCTGAAGAGTCTGTGGACCGCTCTCAGAACCAGAGTCCGGAGGTCGCCCCCACACTGGGCCCAACTGAGACCACCAGTCCCGCCGTGTCCACCCTGCAGGACCCTACCGACTCGGCCTCTGGGAAGACGACCCCCCAGCAGATGCAGGAGGTGTCTGTAGATGAGACAGCGGACGGTACGGTCATCTCGCGGCAGGGACAGCTCATGCAATCATCTGAGGAAGAGAGCATGGAGTAAGCCTCAGGATGAAGTGTGTGTGTGTGTGTGTGTGTGTGTGTGTGCGCGCGCGTGCGTGCGTGCTTGTGTGTGTGTGTGTGTGTGTCTGAGGAAGGGAGCATGGACGAAGCCACAGGATGAAGTGTGTTTCTGTGTTTCTGTTTCTGTGTTCATTGACATTGGGTGTTTTTTTTTTCCTATGTGTTTTCATGTCTGTCATGTTTGTCTTTTTCCTGTTTCCGCTCAGTCTTACATCAGTCATGTTCAGGTCGCTTTTCCCGTGTCCTTTCAAATTCGACTTCTGTTTTTTTTTCTCGTGAATAAGAATAAGAATAACTTTATTATCTCCAGCTGGAGAAATTTGGTCAGGTGCATTATCACAGCATAGCCAAGTAAACAACATGGGGAACATAAATGTAAAAGTCAACAACAGCTTTTACGAATATTACGAAGACACAAATGTAAAAAAAAATATCACATACATCGTCTCATACATACATCCACACACTGCAGGTAATAACTGGTATTCTTAATGTAAAAACAGAAAGAATTAAGAAATATTATTTTGAATATAATTATAAGCATAGCCTACTATATTGCACATTGATTATAATAGACATATAAGAATAGAGATAAATTGCGGAAAACCACAACCAGATAATCAGCACACACCCGCACCCACCCCACACACGCGGTTTACTTGATTAAACAAGAGTAATAAACATATATTCTCAAATAAAAGCATTTCACATATTCGCTTTTAAAACATTGCAATTAATTATTACATCGTAATTATTAACAGAAATATATTTAGAATATGGACGTTAGCATTAGACATATTCCATTGTACATTCATTCTGCATATTGCACATTATTCATCCTACATATTGCATATTCATAATAACCAATTGTCACGTTTTTAAGCTCAGTAAAACACACACACACACACACACACACACACACACACACACACACAGAGCTAGAACAAGGTACAACCTATCATGCACGGACTTTCACACGTCTCACATGAGAGTGCGCACACGTGCGCGCGCACGCACACACGTACACACACACACACACACACAGTTCTCAAGAATTTAAAAGGTGGATTGAACGTGGAATAAAAGTCTTCAGAGCTCTGGATTTCAACTTAAAAGTTCTGTAGCGTCGTCCTGATGGCAATAGCTCATAATACTTTGCTAAAATGTGGGTGTCGTCAGTTGCTATCTGCCTGCATTTTTTAACCACTCGACTTTCATACAGCTCTTGCATACTAGCTTGTTTCACTCCCACAATTTTACTGCATACACTCATGACATCGTTCAAAACACGCTTACTCCTCACTCCCAAACTTCCATACCAGCACATAGATGAAACTGTGAGCACGGACTCGATACATCGATCATAACTTGGAAGAATATTTGAATTTATACCAACATTTCTAAGCTTCTGTAAACAAAAAAAATCTAGATTGACATTTCTTATGAATGGAATCAACATTTCTGTCAAAAGTCAGCTTATTGTCTAAGATGGTCCCAAAATATCTATATTCATTATCCCAAAATATCTATATTCATTGACCCTCTCCACTGTTTGACCATCAATAACAAGGTTAGCTACAGGCAAGGGGTCTTTCCGAAAATCTATTAACATTTCTTTTGTTTTCAATACGTTGAGATCCAGATAGTTTTCCTCACACCAAGAACAGAACTTTTTAATTTCACAGAAATAAATAGCATCAGAGTTGGACAGATCTTCAATAGCTGAATCATCAGAATATTTTATGACAGGAGTTTCCTCCGTGCCTCTGCAGTCATTTGTGTACAGTGTAAATAGAACAGGGGACAGCACTGTACCTTGGGGTGCACCAGTAGAAGTAGAGTTTAGAAAAGAGTGGGCAGAATGAAAGCGGACGGACTGAGTTCTATTGAGAAGAAAACTTACTATCCAAAGAGTAAGCTTTGGATCAACATCCAAGCCTAGCAGTTTGAGGGCAAGGAGATGAGGTTGTATTGTGTTAAAAGCAGAAGAGAAGTCAACAAAAAGGATACGAACAAAAGATCCCGTGTTATTCAAATGAAGGAAAGCATTATGAAGGAGAGTTAGGATAGCATCGTCAGTACTTCTGTGTGCTTTATAAGCAAACTGAAGAGAGTCAAGCTGCTGTTCAGTGAAAGAAAGAAGATGGCGGAGAACAATTTTTTCAAAGCATTTCATCACTATTGAAGTCAGGGCAACAGGACGGTAATCATTTAGTGCGGCTGGGTTCTTTTTCTTAGGGATAGGACAGATAGTGGATTTTTTCCAGATGCTGGGGACAGAGCAGTCCTTCAAAGACCAGTTGAAAATTTTACAGAACACATCACACAGCTGGGAAGCACATGTTTTCAGTAATCTTCCGCAGATATTATTGGGGCCAATTGCCTTCTTGACATTAAGTTTTAAAAATAAAGATTCAACAACTTTTGCATCGATCTCAAAGTCCTTGCCTGTGTTCCTATCTTTGATCTTTTCCTGCAACTGTGAGATAACACTATCCAGTTCCCTTCCCAGATCATTCCTTTCAAAGCGACAGTAGAAATTATTAAGTTTGTTTGAAAAATCAAGCTGTTCATCCCTTTTCATTTCACAAGCTACTGTTTTCCTTTTCGTTTCTCCAGTGATAATTTTTAACCCATCCCATGCATCTGCCATTTTTCCTGTCTGAAACTGTTGCTCTACTTTTGATTTGAATTCCCTCTGTCCCCTTCGTAATTCCCCTCTAAGCGTCTTTTGTATCAGTTTCCTATCCTTCTTGTTCCCTGACTGAAAAGCTACCTTTTAGTCGTTTAAAATGGTTTTGAGAGACTTTGAGATCCATGGTTTGTTGTTGGGGAAAAGTTGAATTATTTTTGTCGGAATTAACATGTCTTCACAGAAACTGATATAAGATGTAACAACATCAGCTGCTTCATGAACATTCTCACATGGGTCAGTACAATCAGAACATCCTCTCAGTTCATCCACACTCTCTGACGTCCAGACTTTCACACTCTTTTTCACAATCGGCTCTGTGTATATCTGTGGTCTGCAGGCTGGGATTAAATGAACAACATCATGATCAGATACACCCACTGGTGCTAGGGGAACAGATTTGTAGGTATTAGGAATGTTCCCATAACATCGATCGATTGTCTTGTCCAGTCCGGTCCGGCAGGTAACATATTGTTTAAAAGAAGGTAAGGCTTTCTTTAAATCACAGTGATTAAAATCTCCAACAATAAAACACGGGGCGTCGGCAGAGATGAGTTGAAGGTCGCGTACAACACCTGCGATCGTCTGTCCTGCACGTGCAGCAGATGTCTGGTCAAAGACTGGGGCGTACACAACAGTCAGAAAAATGCGGCCGAACTCACGTGGCAGATATCGAGGCCTCAACGACACTGATATGAGTTCAAGTTCCTGTGTACACAGTTGACATACAGGCACACGCCACCTCCCATTTTCTTCCCCACTTTCTTGCAGTCTCTGTCTCTGTACGGAGTGTTAAAACCATCGATCGCAACACACTCCTTCGACACTTTCTCACTAAACCAGGTTTCGGTAAAACAAAGCATTTAAAAATCGACAGTTTGCTCGTACTTCATCTAAATTACAGTTTTTGCCGTTTGGGTTAAGAGATCTGACATTGGATAGAATCATAGATGGCAGTGGGGGCTTAGTACTATTTTTTTCTCAGTCTTCTCTTCACGCCTCCTCTCTTTCCTCTCTTTCGTGCTTTCTTTCTCTCATCTTCTCTTTCATTCTCTTCATCATCACAAATAAGTTCACGAGGAAACAGTTGCTCAGTAAAAGCGGATGGGTCGCGCACTGACCGTAAACTGAGAAGGAAATCCCGGTCACAATGTAAGGCGCCTGTACCTCCTCGCTGTCCGCCATTTGAACCACCCGGTGACACAAAAACACCACAAACGCTAGTCCGGAATACAGCCAGCACCACCACAAACAGTCTCACAATTGTCACACTCTTCATCTTTAACACCTTGCACACCACTTTGAAACAATATAAAAGCACAAGGACAGGGCGAGGACAGCAAAAACAAGGATGAAACACAGAGCACAAACACCTGCGTGTCGCCCCCTCGCGAAGCGCCACTTTGTTTCATATTGGTCATGTTCTTTTTTCTGACCTGATCTGAAAGGTCGGTCATGGCTGTTTTTTTTTGTTTTTTTTTTTGTTTTTTTTTTTTTTGTGTTTTTTTTTTGTTTGTTTGTTTGTTTTTCATGCGTCCTTTTTCACATCAGACATGTTTGTTTTGTTTTTTTCTTGTTTCCTTTAACTTGAGTCATATTTGGGGTGTTGTTGTTTTTTCCTGTGTCCTTTCACATCGGCCATGTATGTTTTTTCCTGTGTCCTCTCACATCGGTCATATATGTTTTTTCCTGTGTCCTCTCACATCGGTCATATATGTTTTTTCTTGTGTCCTCTCACATCGGCCATGTATGTTTTTTCTTGTGTCCTCTCACATCGGTCATATATGTTTTTTCTTGTGTCCTTTCACATCGGCCATATATGTTTTTTCTTGTGTCCTCTCACATCGGTCATGTATGTTTTTTCTTGTGTCCTTTCACATCGGCCATGTATGTTTTTTCCTGTGTCCTTTCACATCGGTCACATATGTTTTTTCTTGTGTCCTTTCACATCGGTCATATATGTTTTTTCCTGTGTCCTCTCACATCGGTCATATATGTTTTTTCTTGTGTCCTTTCACATCGGCCATATATGTTTTTTCCTGTGTCCTTTCACATCGGTCATATATGTTTTTTCTTGTGTCCTCTCACATCGGTCATATATGTTTTTTCTTGTGTCCTCTCATATCGGACATATGTTTTTTCTTGTGTCCTTTCACAACGGTCATATTTGTTTTTTTTCTTGTGTCCTTTCACATCAGTCATGTTTGTGTTTTTCCCGTGTCTTTTCACATCGGTCAGGTATGTTGTTTCTTATGTCCTTTCACGTCAGTCATGTTTTTTGGGTTTTTTTTTCTTTGTCCTTTCACATCAGTCATGTGTGTTTTTCCCCTGTCCTTTCACATCGGTCCTGTTTTCTTTTTTCTTGTGTCCTTTCACATCAGTCCTGTGTTTTTTTCCCCTGTCCTTTTACATCCGTCCTGTTGTTTTTTTCCTGTGTCCTTTCACATCAGTCATGTGTTGTTTTTTTTTCCTGTCCTTTCACATTGGCCCTGTTTTTTTTTTTCCTGTGTCCTTTCACATCGGGCACGTTTGGTGTTGTTTTTTTCCCCTTTGTCCTTTCACATCAGACATGTTTTTGTTGTTGTTATTCTACATCCTTTCACATCAGACATGTATGTTTTCTTCCAGTGTCCTTTCACATCGATGATTATTTTTTTCCTATTTTCTTTCACACTGATAATGTTTTTTTTGTTTGTTTTTTTTGTAGAGCGATGGTGTAGGGGGGTTGAGGGGGTGGGGTCTCTTCTCACATTGCTCATGTTTGTATTTATTTTCCTGTCTTCTTTGGTCACTGATCATGTTTGTTTTGTCCTGTGTCCTTTCACATTGGTCAAAATTGTTGGGATTTTTGTTGTTGTTGTTTTGCTTGTGTTCTCTCACATCGGTCATGTGTTTTGGTGGTTGTTTTTTCATCACACCAGTCATGTTTTTTTTTTGTTTTTTTTATGTATCATTTCACATTGGTCATGTTGCTTTTTCTTGTGTCCTTTCAGTTTCATTTCGGCCTTCATTTGGCAAAATTTGTTGTTTTTTCTGCGTCCTTTCACTTCGGTCATGTTTGTGATTTTCATGAGTCCTCTCACATCAGTCATGTTTTTTTTTTCCTGTGTCCTTTCACACCTGTTTTGTTTCTTTTATTTCCAGTGTCCTTTCACATTGGTCATGTTTTTGTTGTTGTTGTTTGTGTTTTTCCTTTGACGTCGATCATGTTTGTTGTTTTTTTGTGTGTGTGTCCTTTCACATCGATTTTTTTTTTTTTTTTTTTACAGGTCTTTTAATGTCATTCATGCTTGTTTTGTTTTGTTTTTTTCTGTGTCTTTTCACACCAGTGATACTTGTGACCTTTCACACCGGTTTTTTTTTGTGTGTGTGTTTTGTTTGTTTGTTTTGTCCTTTCACATTAGTATGGTAATTCCTTAAAAAAAAAAAAAAAGGATTGGTTTGGATGAAACGTATCAAAACGATCGAAATGATTAAGAATGTGCTGTCTGATGCGATTCTCTAACGGCTTTGATAAAATAGATTGAATAGATATTAGAGGGCTCAGCTGGATCACCAGATTTATAAAGAGGTATAACTTTAGCAACTTTAAAAGCTATTGGAAACTGGTTTCTATCAATAAATGAATTCAAAATATAAGCGAGAGATTCAGAGATAACTAGAGCATATATATTCAATATTCTGCTGCCAATGTAATCTAAGCCACGAGTATCTGTCTGTATTGAATTAATCAAATTAATCATTCATAAGTTCATGCATTTCCATTAAGGGGATATCGAAGTCCGATGATGTATTCTTTGATGTGCAAAACTAACAAATGTTCAAGGTCGCGATAAGCTGATTTATCAGACACTAATATCTTGCTCGCTATTTCGCTGAAATGAGTATTAAGTGTGTCCTTTAAGTGGCGTGCATCTATGAATAACATGTTTGTTATCTAATAGAGTGATTACTTTTCAAATGGATCTGTTGTCTGCTTTAGACATAACAAGATCTTGAAAATATTTCTTTTTGGCGGCACGCTTTGAATAATTGACACGATTTCTCTCTTCTTTTTTTTCTTCAAACTCTTCTTTAGTTCCTTTTGATAAAAGAAAATCTCCGAAAATGAATGCACCTTACAATGATTTGATAACCACGGAATTTTTGACACGTTTGGTTTTTAAAGGTGCTTGTTTGTAGTATGTATTCAGAAAAATGTGGTAAAATATTTCTAACGCCTCATCTGGATTTGTAAACTGGTATAAAAAGGATAAGTTTGAATTTGATAAATCAAGTAAGAAATAATCCCCCTTGTCAAAGTGAGTCAATCTTCTGTAACTTATTGATTTATGATATTTTTAAAGGAATTCTAACACCCTTTTTAGACCAGCAAATCACTATGACATTATATTTTTTAGATGTATAAGTCTGATCAATGTGAGTTGTTTTTTTAGTTTTTTTAAAAGTCTTTGTAGTTCTAGTTGGTACATCTATTAACTGAACAAAATATAAGGATTTATGAGAGTGGCTTCATGTTACGTTTGCTTTCAGTAAGTCTAGATTGAAATCACCTAAAATGAGTATTTCCTCTGAAGGTAAAGGAATTTCTTCTATCAGCAAATTAAAGTCATCGATCCCGTTTATATGTTCAGCAGGGATTTCTGTAAATGAATCCTAAGAGAATGAATTTCGATCTTTTGAAATCAACTTGTAGCCATATCGATTCCACGCCAAGACGATAAAGAAGCTCAATTCATTTAAAACTAAGACTTCGATGAACATAAACGATAAAGCCTGATTCTTTAGGATGCTTAGGGCCTTTACGGATAAGGCTGTAACAACCAGGAATTTGAAATTTCAGAGTCAGAAATGCGTTCTGTCAAACGTGACTCCGCAGATCCAAATATGTGAAAATATCTACCATAATTTGGTAACTGATATTCAGGGAAACATCAGCTGTCTTGCTTCTCATTTACTTCATGTTAATTAGAAAAATCCCATCCCCAGACAATCTTTTTGAGGAGATGGAGGAAGAGATTACCAGAATTTGTTAGTTAATATTCGGGGAAACATTAGCTGTCTTGCTTTTCATTTTGGTTAATGTTAATTCAGAAATCCAATCCCCAGACTATCTTCTGATGAGGTGGAGGAAGAGCCGAAGGAACAGCCCAAGAGCAAGGACCGCATCATGGAAGCCGCCCGTGACGTCCACTCCCTGGCCGTCGAAGAGGTGTGGGACGATAACGATAACGACTTTGTCTAATGAGGGAAGTGGAATGAGCATAAACTTGCTGTGAGACGATAACGATTACGATTTTGTCCGATGAGTGAAGTGGATTGAGCATAAACTGCTGTGAGAGGAGAAGATAACAACGATGATAATAACGATAGCGATTTGTTGTTTCACGGGGGAATAGGAATGAGCATAACAGGGCTGTAAGAGGATAACGATAACGATAACGACTTTGTTGAATGAGGGAAGTAGAATAAGCATAAACTGCTGTGAGAGGAGAGAATAACGCTAATGATAACCGATAACGACTTGTTGTTTCACGAGGGAAATGGAATGAGCATAAACTGCTGTGAGAGGAGAAGCTAACGATAACAACTTTGATGAGTGAAATGGAATGATCATAACTTGCTGTGAGAGGATAATGATAACGATAATGACTTTGTCTAATGAGGGAAGTGGAATGAGCAAAAACTACTATGAGAGGAGAAGATAATGATAATGATAACGACTTTGTCTAATGAGGGAAGTAGAGTGAGCATAACTTGCTGTGAGAGGAGACAATAACGCTAATGATAACGATAACGACTTATTGTTTCACAAAGGGAAGTAGAATAAGCATAACTATGCTGTGAGAGGATACTGATAATGATAACGAATTTGTCTGACGAGGGAAGTAGAATGAGCGCGAACTGCTGTGAGAGGAGAGAATGCCGCTAATGGTAACCGATAACGACTTGTTGTTTCACGAGGGAAGTGGAATATGTACAACTATGCTGCGAGAGGATAACGATAAAAAGAACGATAACGATGGAAGTTGAATGAGCATAAACTGCTGTGAGAGGAGAGAATAACGCTGATGATAACCAATAACGACTTGATGTTTCACGAGTGAAGTCGGATAAGCATTTATAACTATCCTGTGAGATGCCCAGCATCGAAAACCTGCCGATCCAGTGCCAGCTACGCTGGACAGGACACGTTGTCCGCATGACAGACAGCAGGATCCCGAAGATGCTTTTGTATGGCCAGCTGAAGGAAGGCCACCGCAAACTTGGAAGACCCTGCAAGCACTTGAAGGACACCTTGAAGACAAACCTCAAAGCCTGTGACATAGACATCGCTTCCTGGGAAACTGATGCCCTTGACCGCTCTCGCTGGAGGATGCTGTGCTCTAGTAGCATAAAGACGTTTGAAAACAAGAGAACGCTGGCCATTAAGGAGAAGCGTGAGCGAAGGAAGCAGGGCTCAACTTCTGGAGACGTTTTCCCTTGCAACATCTGTGGGAAGTGCTGCGCATCCAGAATCGGCCTCTTCTTCCATATGAGGACACACACCGACAGATATGCCTGCCTGCCCACTCATCCGTCGGACCGACGGGAGATTCCATCGAGAGGATAATGATAACGATAACGACTTTGTCTAATGAGGGAAGTGGAATGAGCATAAACTGTTGTGAGAGGAGAGAATAGCGCTAATGATAACCGATAACAACTTGATGTTTCACGAGGGAAATGGAATAAGTATAACCAGGATGTGAGAGGATAACGATACTGCTAAAAAGCAAAGACTGTTTTCAATGAGGGCAGTGGAAGGAGCATGATAGTAATAATGCCTCTTTACATCCAGCCCTCAGTGAAGGATAGTTCAGTTCATTTTAGTTCTATTCGTGTATGCCACACCTTTGCCTCCCCTCCCTTTACCCGACCGAAAAAAATCAGACGAACATTTTGCCACGGTCAGCCAACATGGCTTGGAGACCACGCCAATATTCCTTTTACTTCAGGGAAAAGCTCTTGCTCATCGAAATTTCGTGTGAGATTCGCGACTGACCTCATATATCCATCAGCTTCCGGCTTACGTGTGTGAAGTTTGAAATGCAACAATTCATGACTTAGCATTTGTCAGATCTGTATTTGCAGCGGTAATGTACACAAGTGATGATGTTCTAGGATTTCTATGTGTGATCATGATAACAAGCGAGTGTTTGAAACTTAGCATGTGCCGAATAAAAACACTGAACGAAAAGAAGGAGAAATTGTATTCATGCCTACCTTGCATGTTTACGTAATAAAATGACCTAAGATTGTTGGTTTCAACCCATAAGATTCTGTGTCTGTGTCTGTGTCTATCATTCTAAGTCTCTGTGTATTGTGTGTGTGTGTGTGTGTGCGTGTGTGTGCGTGTGTGTATCTGTGTATTGTGTGTGTCTGTGCAGCACCGGACGCGCCAGAAGAAGGGACTGCAAGAGTACCAGAAGAACTGGGAGTCCTACCTGGACTACATCAGGGAGGCAGAGGACAGGCGGCAGGAGAACTATGTCGAAAAGGTCAGTCAGTGCCGTGTGTGGGCTGTATGGCACCGCTTTGTATCCGTCATCGTTGTATGCGTGTGTGCGTACAGAATACAGAATACTTTATTATCTCAACAAGAGAAAATCATATGTGGTGTAAAATAGAAAAACAACACAAGAAAATCACAGTCATTCAATATGTATATAGATAAACCAAACTAAGATGTAAATCTAGGGCAAACCATCATTTACAATCAATAATCACAGCAGACAACAACAACAGAAATCCTTAAAAAGTAATTTAGAGTAAATCATACGTACCCTACCACAGCTATACACACGTGTAGTAATGATCACAATTAAAGGATAGACATAATAGTATACTAAAAGTTGACATAGACATCTAATAGTAGTGTGCAATTTATAGTATTTTGAGTTAAGATGTCATATATTCCACACACATACACTCTGGCATTCATTTCTAGTCACACATCTGATTGTCAGTTACTGTTATTTAATAGCTGGATTGACATTGGAATAAAGCAGCATTTGGTTCTGTTTGTTTTGAATTTTGGAACACAGAAACGTTTGCCTGAAGGTAGGAGTTGATAATTATTTGCCAGTGTGTGGCCGTTGTCGCTTGAACTGCTTGTGGTTTTTTGTCGAACTCTGACATTGTACAAATCACACAAACTGTCCTGTCTCACACCCACAACCTTACTGCACACATTCAAAATCTTGTTCAGCATATTCTTATTCTTTACAACGAGACCTCCATACCAGCATATAAAAGAAAATGTTAAAACAGATTCGATACAGCGACACAACACCACACCGGCCTGCCCCCAGTGTATTTGTGTGCGTGTGTGTGTGCGTGCATGAGTGGCATACGCTTGTGATGCAGACGTTTGGCTTTCCAGGCTTTCTTCTCTTTTTTTTTTTTTTAAACAAAAGAGGAACAGATCTTTGCTGAAACTTAATCATTTCAAGAAAACCTATTTTCAAAATGAAATGAATCAACAAAACAAAGTATTGATATATGTTTACTTTACATGGGCTAGTTTCGACTCTTCATCTGCAATTTTGCTAGCTAGTCAATTTCTCTGGGGTGTGTTCGATAAATGATTGGATTTAAAAAAAAAAATTATATAAAATTTACAAGCCGAAAAGCCGTGAAAAAGACAGGCAAAGGTTAAAACATCGACAGATTCAATCCGAATATTTCCAAGCACAGGCATCCAAGTCGGTCAATGTTGACGGGGCTTTGATGGAAACGTTTGCATCTCACACACAACGTTCGATTCGACAAAAAGGTTGTTCACTGACGATGACCAAAGAGGCTCACAACATATTGTTTTATGGATTTTGACACATGCTGACCCAAACAACTCCCACTTCGAATGTTGGAATTGTCTACCAGTCTGATCGAACAATCAACTTCGTGATATCTAAGAAATCTGATGATTCACATCACTCTGAACTTCATGTATATTTACTGCCAATTTTCACCCAGTATTTCACGTATTTCTTTCTTCTTCTTTTTATTTTTTTATTTTATTATTATTTTTTTTATCAAATCAAGATTTTATAGGCCTCACCTTCCGTCACCTTCCCTCATCTCACACCACTCACCTCACCTCACCTTCCCTCACCTCACCTTCCGTCACCTTCCCTCATCTCACCACACCTCACCTCACCTCACCTTCCGTCACCTTCCCTCATCTCACCTCACCTCACCTCACCTTCCCTCACCTCACCTTCCGTCACCTTCCCTCATCTCACCACACCTCACCTCACCTCACCTTCCGTCACCTCACCTCACCTCACCTTCCGTCACCTCACCTTTCCTCTCCTCACCTCATCGTACCACACCTCACCTCACCTTCCCTCACCTCAACACACCTCACCTCACCTCACCTTCCGTCACCTTCCCTCATCTCACCACACCTCACCTCACCTCACCTTCCGTCACCTCACCTCACCTCACCTTCCCTCATCCCACCACACCTCACCTCACCTTCCGTCACCTTCCCTCATCTCACCACACCTCACCTCACCTCACCTTCCGTCACCTCACCTCACCTTCCGTCACCTCACCTCACCTCACCTTCCCTCATCTCACCACACCTCACCTCACCTTCCGTCACCTCACCTTTCCTCTCCTCACCTCATCGTACCACACCTCACCTCACCTTCCCTCACCTCAACACACCTCACCTCACCTCACCTTCCGTCACCTCACCTTTCCTCACCACATCTCACCACACCTCACCTCACCTCACCTTCCGTCACCTTCCCCCACCTCACCTTCCCTCACCTCACCTCACCCTCCGTCACCTTCCCTCATCTCACCACACCTCACCTCACCTCATATTCCGTCACCTCACCTTTCCTCTCCTCACCTCATCTCACCTCACCTTCCCTCACCTTATCTCACCACACCTCACCTTACCTCACCGTCCCTCACCTCACCTCAACTCATCTCACCACACCTCACCTAACCTCACCTCACCTCAACTCACCACACCTCACCTTTTCTCACCTCACTTCACTTCACCACACCTCACCTCACCTTACCTGACCCCAGATCCAGGAAGGATATACGCGACCTCGCCTGTACCCCCGGCAGTACGAAGACCCCCCTGCCCACATCAGCGAGGACAGCCAGGCCCGGAAACAGCGCTACAAGATAATGCTGCAGGATGAGATGAACAGGAGATGGCAGAAACAGGCCGGTGAGCTGCTGCTACTGCTGCCTTCGTTTGCCTGCAATACCATACAATGCAAGACAATACAGTGCAATACAGTACAAAATACTACAATACAATACAATACAATACAATACAATACAATACTGTACAATGCAATGCAATACAATGCAATGCGATACGTTATGACACGATGAAATACAGTACAGTACATTTCATTACAATGCAATACCAATACAATAAGTACAATACAATGCAGTAAAATACCAATACAGTGCAATGCAATACCAATGCAGTACAGTACAATACAATAAATACTGTGCTATGCAATGCGATACAGCACAATCTTCATTTATCCAACTGGAAATCAATACCATGCATCCAGAGGCTCGTCACTCACACCACACAATCTCTCAGAAAGGTGCGAGTAACCTGCTGGATGTGTTGGCAGGGAGGCTGAAGGCGCAGAAAGACAAAGGCAGGGAGAAATTCAAGGAGCTGAAGCAAACCTACACACGTAGATTCCTCGAGGCCTTCGGCGGCATGGGCGGCACACCAAAGCCAGGTGAACTCCTCTCTTGTCGTCCATGTGCAACTCCTTAGGCTTGTTTACTTTCTTCTGAAGGGGAAGGGTGAGGAGGGTGCGGGAGGGAGGGGGGTTGATACCAAGAAAGGTAGGTTGTGGTCATCAGTGTACAACTCGTTAGGCTTGTTTACTTTCTTCTGAGGGGTAAGGGGTTCGGGGGATGATGGGTGGGGGTGGGGGTGTCGATACCAAGGAAGGTGGAATGTGGTCATCAGTGTGCAACACTTTAGGATTGTTTAGTTTCTTCTGAGGGGGAAGGGGGGGGGGATTTGGGAAGGGGGTAGATCGAAACCAAGGAACGTGAGATGTCATCAGTATTCAACTCTTTAGGCTTGTTTAGTTTCTTCTGAGGGGGAGGGGGGGCGAGTGTTGGGGAGAGGTGGATCGATACCAAGGAAGGTGGGATGTGGTGTTCAGTGTGCAACTTCTTAGGTTTGTTTGTTCTTTAGGGGATAGGGGATGGGTATGGGATTCAGCACCAAGGAAGGTAGGATGCTATAATCAGTGTGCATCTTCTTAGGTTTGTTTACTTTCTTTGTTATTTTTTTTTTAGGGTGGGGTTGTGAGATCGATACCAAGGAAGGTGGGATGTTATCAGTGTGCAACAGTGTCTTGTTTACTTATTTCTTTGAGGGTGAGGGTCGTGGTGAGGGGGTCGATACCAAGGAAGGCGGGATGTGGTATTTATTTGTTTGTTGTATCTTGTACTCATTGATTAATTATGTATAAACCTGATCCTCACCTCTGCTGCTATCTGGAGGAAGACACAGCTTGAAGAAAGCTCCTGTTCCCAAAGCGGTTGATCCCTGTGTGGTAACAATCAAGACGGCAGCATGTGCATGGGATGGAGTTCTATCTAGTTTTAACCAGCTACAAAATCTATATAAAAATAATGCTCCAGTTGATCTGCATACAAACTAGTTTCAATTATGGCGGGATGGGATACTAAATGTATTTTATACATTGTCTGCTCTTGTTCTCAAAAGTAGTTGTACATAACAAATAGATGGGGGGCGGGAGGGGGGAGGCGGGTTAGAAGGGGGGTGGGGAGGGGTAAAGAAGAATGAGAGCTCTTTCTTGATATTATTAATTCAAGTCCTGTTTTATCACCTCGTTAGACTCTGTAAGAAGAAAATAGTCCCATTTTTTTATGTCACCAACCATATCACCTTCCATCAACGCCTGCCCCCCCCCCCCCCCCCAGCCCCCCACCCACTCCCCCCTCCCCCCCGCCAACCCTTCCCCTTCTCACTACAGGATGATGATCATCATCATAACCTGATTGATTCTTTGGTTCCCGGAACACTTGACCTGGTTTCGTTCTGCACAGGGACGGAAGACGTCAAGGACAAAGAGGAGCCCAAGGACAAGTTGAAAACCAAGATCGAGGAGAAAGCCAGGGACACCTCAGCCTCACAGCTGCACACTGTCCGCTCTCAACCGCAGTCTGCTGACAAATCCAGCATGACTACTGCGCCCTCCACAAAGCAGGGCTCCATCGCATGCACGCACTCCCGGCTCCTAAGCATCAGCAGCCAGACGCCAGCCAGCAGGTCCATAAGGAGCTCCGGCACCATAACGAGCAGACACTCCAAGGGTGAGAGTGGGGGCGTGGGTGGGGGGGGGGATACACACACACACACACACACACACACACACACACACACACACACACACACACACACACACACACACACACACACACACACACACACACATTTTGAAAGAATCACCCCATCCCCACCACCAGCCCGGGGCGGACAGACACAAAACAGGGATAGAGTGAAAAGGTGGTGTGCTGACGAGAAAATGTCGAGAGGGGGGATAGTCTTCATTATGACGTTACAGTGTTTCCTGAAGAAACGAGTAGGCTTACAGTCTTGACGGTGTTTTCTCAGGAAACAAGTAGGCTTACAGTCATGACAGTGTTTCCCGAGGAAACAATTGGGCATGCAGTTATGACAGTGTTTCCTGAGGAAACGAGTAGGCATACAGTTATGACCGTGTTTCCTGAGGAAACGAGTAGGCTTACAGTCATGACAGTGTTTCCCGGCAAAACGAGTAAGCTTACAGTCATGACAGTGTTTCCCGAAGAAACCAGGTAGCGTGCAGTTATGACGGTGTTTCCCGAGGAAACCAGTAGGCGTTTCACTAGGAAACGGGTAGGCTTACAGTCATGACAGTGTTTCCTGTCGAAATAAGTAGGCTTACAGTCATGACAGTGTTTCCCGAGGAAACGGAGTAGCCATGCAGTTATGACGGTGTTTCCCGAGGAAACCAGTAGGCTTAAGTCAGGACAGTGTTTCCCAACGAAACGAGTAGGCATGCAGTTATGACGGTGTTTCCTGAGGAAACGGAGTAGCCATGCAATTATGACGGTGTTTCCCGAGGAAACCAGTAGGCTTACAGTCAGGACAGTGCTTCCCAAGGAAAGAAGTAGGTTTACAGTCATGACAGCGTTTCACGAGGAAACGAGTAGGCTTACAGTCATGACAGTTTCCTGAGGAAACGAGTAGGCTTACAGTCATGACATTGTTTCCTGAGGAAACAAGTAGGCTTACAATCTAGACAGTGTTTCCCGAGGAAACAAGGAGGCTTGCAGTCTTGACAGTGTTTCCTGAGGAAACGAGTAGGCTTACAATCATGACAGTGTTTCCCTAGGAAACAAGAAGGCCTACAGTCCATGACAGTGTTTCTTGAGGAAACGAGTAGGCTTACAGTCATGACATTGTTTCCTGGGGAAACAAGAAGGCCTACAGTCCTTGACAGTGTTTCCTGAGGAAACGAGTAGGCTTACAGTTAGTTAAAAGCTCGGGATCTGTAGGGTTTGTATTCACTAGAAGTGTCTCGACCATTTTTAGTTAAAAGCTCGGGATGTGTAGATTTTATGTTCACTAGAAATGTCTCGACCATTTTCAGTTGAAAGCTTGGGATGTGTAGATTTTGTATTCACTAGAAGTGTCCCGACCATTTTTAGTTAAAAGCTAAAGATTTTTGTATTTTATGTTCACCAGAAGTACCCCGATCAGTTTTAGTTTATAGCTCGGGATCTGTAGGTTTCGTATTCACTAGAAATGTCCCGACCATTTTTAGTTAAAAGCTAAAGATTTTTGTGTTTCGTTTTCACTAGAAGTGCCCCGATCAATTTCAGTTTATAGCTCGGGATCTGTAGACCATTTTTAGTTAAAAGTTAAAGGTGTGTGTGTTTCTTGTTCACTAGAAGTGTCCCAATCATTTTTAGTTAAAAGCTCAGGATCTGTAGGTTTCGTGTTCACTAGAAGTGTCCTGACCATTTTTAGTTAAAAGCTCAGATGTGTAGGTTTCGTTTTCACTATAAGTGTTTTGACCATTTTTAGTTAAAAGCTCGGGATGTGTAGGTTTCGTAATCACTGGGAGTATCTGCACCATTTTTAGTTAAAAGCGCAGGATCTGTAGGTTTTGTATTCACTAGAAGAGTCCTGACCATTTTTAGTTAAAAGCTCAGATGTGTAGGTTTCGTTTTTACTAGAAGTGTCTCGTCCATTTTTAGTTAAAAGCTTGGGATGTGTAGGTTTCGAGTTCACCAGAAGAGTCTCAACCATTGGCCTTCGTCGGTCTAGTGAAGAGGTAGACTGAAATGAAAATGAAATGAAATTATGGTGCTTAGAGCCTCGCCGACCACTAAGGCCATCTCAAGGCTATCGCCACGTTAATAACTACTACAAGGGTAAAAAACAAACAATTAAAACGATTCACCACTTCAAACTTTCCACTCAAAGTTTAAAAAAAAACTTCCACAGTTTAAAACCTTCAAATCTGATTAAAAATGTTTACTTCTTTCAAGAAGTCCATCAGCGCCCACGGAGGGACATCACGAAACAAGGTCTTCAAAGAAACCGCCGTGTAATGTCTGTGTCTAACGTCATGCAGATCCCAACAGTCAAGGAGCACGTGTTTCACGGTGAGAGGCTTATCACAGGGAATACATCGAGGGGCCTCTTCTCCCTTTAACAAGTAAAAATGAGTAAAAAAAAGGTGTGCCCCGCATGCAGTCTGCACAGCACAGACTCCTCCTTTCTGTTCTTCACCCCTGAAGGGAGGGTCTATTTTAGGTCTGGACGGATCTGGAAGAACTTGTTGTCCGTCTGGGTGATCCACTCCTCTTGCCAAAGATCCTTAACATAAGTGTTCACCTTCTGCTTCATGTCTGTGTATGGTACAAAGGATCTGGATAATTCTTTCTTTACAGCGTTCTTGGCCAGCAGGTCTGCCCTTTCGTTACCACGAATGCCAACATGTCCAGGAACACAACCTCGTATCCTTTCTTCGTTACGAGAGTAAAAGCTTCGTAAAATTCCAGCAGTTTTGGGGGACAAGGAGTCGGAAAAGATCATGAATTTCTTTTGTTTCGAAGAGAGAACCATTTTTACCGCCAGAACCAGTGCGGTCAAAGAGGTAAACTGGTGGTTGGGAAGCTGAAAATGCACTACGTAACACGGTCTCCTGCTCTGTGCAGTTATCAGACGTAGAGGCACTAGGGGCTCGATTACGCGATCCAGTGCGGGCGCTTCCAATGCTGCGGTAGGTTGTGTGTGTGGGTGTGTGTGTGTGTGGGGGGGGGGGGGCGGGGGGGGGGGGGGGCTCGGGGGGTATGTGTGTGTGTGTGGGTTGATGAGGGGATGTTTGTGTGGGGGGAGGCGGGGGGGGGGATGTGTGGTGTTTGTGTGTGTGTGTGTGTGTGTGGAGGGGGTGTGTGTGCATGCGTATATGTGTTTGTTGTTGTGTGCATGTATGAGTGTGTATAGTGGTGTGTATCTGTGTGTGCACTGTGTATGTTGTTTTTGTTGTTGTGTCTGTGTGTTATGGAGAGACACTTTGACAGTTTGACACTTTAAAGTCATCGGTCTTCAATTCTTTGGTGGTTGCGTCAACATAGTTTAAGTGCAATAATTTTGACAGCGAACTGAATACAATGGAGGGAAAAGAAGTAAAAAGAAAGAATGAAATATCCTTCTTTGGTAAAAGAAACAACAACAACAAAAACAACTGAGGCAAGGCCTTCAAGACACACGTGTGACACACACTTTATCCAGTAAGATATCGTTGTAATATGTTCTACGGAGAGAAAAAAAAGGACATAATAGTAATTTTGAATCAAGCCCGAGAGTAAGTCGGCTTACTCACAGTGCTAAAGAGCGCAGTTATTTAAACTTAAGGTTTTTTAGCGTGATAAATCGTTTATGGTATTCGTGGTGATAACGCCGTTTAAATTATGCTATTTTGGTGTGTTTCGATTATTTAAGAAATTCATTATAAAGTCCACGGTAAAGGAGACGTTGCCATCGCCTCAGGTACACCACAACAAGCAGACGTTTTCTCTGGATCTGAAGAGATCCGTGTTCCATAGGCTAACAGAAACTACAACCCGGTCCATTCAATTTCTCTTCTATGTTCATTCTAGTTAATTCAGTATCCAGTTTAAAATATCCACATGCAGTAAACACGTCGATTGTGTCGTTAGTGTCACTGTATGTCTTCTGTCCTGAATTTGCATTTCTTTCCAGTTAATTGAGAACGTGAAAAACGAGGTCATGCTGTATTCAAACCCGAACATTATTGTGATTTTCTGGATCCGTATCCTCAACGAAATAAACCGTTCGCGATCCGTAAATGCAGCATAATCAGGAAGACTTACAACCTATCATTGGTATGATTGTGAAGATCTTTTTCCCACTATGTTTAATCCAAATTTGATATTGGCAGAGAAAGTGTTTCCAGAGAAATTGACAATGTAAATTAAAGTACACACACACACACACACACACACACACACACACACACACACACACACACACACACACACACAGGGTTATCACCAGTGAGTCAAAAATGGTGGCATCTGGAAACTGGCCAACAAATATGTTATTTGACCAAGTTTATTTTCATTACTGGAAATAAATCCCCCCAGGATTCTTCAGAAAATCTCATTGGAAACTGTCAAAGACACCATCCTCAGTGCCAAAGCAGATTATATTCGAAACAAGTTATATAATAAATAACGGTCTTTTAAAACCCCTTCAGTGCCGGGGAAAAACAGTAGAAAGTGGTGTTTCAAGTGATAAAAACAATATCTAAAACAATAAGCCTAAAACCGAGAAAATGGTCTTGAGATATATCACTCTGAATAAATGTGTGAATTTACCGCCTTCCAGAGTTATATCCCTTCTGATGACATCATCACTGACGTCACTATGCTCGTACGTGATACGTGCTGCGGCACTCAAGGGGTTTTAATTCACTACCATTGCTGTCAGACCAGATTATGAATATTAGAAGCAACTGCCCTTTGAAGTCACCATCAAAGCTGTCAATGTAAGGTCGATTGGAAAACACTGACATGTCGGTTAACTCACTCAGTACGGCCAGTCCTCTCTTCTCCTCTAGACAGACCCCTCGGATGTCCAGTGGGTGTCTGAATGACCCAACCTCTAGCTTCCGTCGTCAGAATTGTGGTATTCTTTGTCAACATTCACGTCTTCAGTATAAGAGCCTTCCGCTTGCAATATTTTGATGATGGTAATTGGGCTGAAACGCTGTTAACGTCGTCTCTTTCGCCGTTCGTATGAAAGTCGCCATCATTGCTCCAAAAGCAGGAAGATAAAAAATCATACAACAGTTGTAGTAATGAATGCACCCCATCACTCCCACCCTTCCCCAGTTACCCCTTCTCCACATGCATGCATGGCGTCAACGGAGCCACAGAGCACAGTGCCACGTGATCACAGTGTCAACATCGTCATCGGCATCAGAAACCTAGAATGACAACCGGCATCAGAAACCTAGAATGACAACCGGCATCAGAAACCTAGAATGACAACAACAAAAAAAGAAAAGATGTTCGTAGTACATGCACGTGTGCCAAATAAGGAACAAACCAAAACAGTGACGGAACGACGAAAGTGAACACGATTTTTTTTTTTTTTTTAAACGAATCGAATGTAACTTGACGTAACTGAGTCGCAGTGAGCTGATGTGAATGAATTGAAGGGAATGCAACGGAGGTTGTGATTTGTTACTGCAACGGAGGTTGTGATTTGTTACTTGCTTATTGTGTGTGTGTGTGTGTGTGTGTTTAGCTCGATATGTTTTTTGTGTGTTTTTTTGTTTGTTTTTTTTTGTTCTTTTGGCCCAACCTTCGTCATGTTTTGAGTGCGTTGCATTCGATTGTGGGCTGAGATACTATGTGGGGTGAGTGACGAGCCTGTGGATTCACAATCGATTTTAAGCGGGATGAATAAAGATGTGATGAATTGTGTTGTATCGTGTTGCACTGTATTGTATTCACTATTGTACTGCATTGATATGATGTTGCAGCTGCATAGGTCAGGAGCGACTGATTCACACCCCAGCAGTTACCCCGCCAAAACCAGGGTTTTAGGAAACGACGAACCCAAGCCGCACCCTGCTGATGGTAAATACAGGATAATATTGGCTTCTTTAACATCCTCATATTACTCTTGTCATCATCGTCGTCGTCGTCGTCACCATCATCATCATCACCATCACCACTATCTACAGCTCAGGATTGTTAGGTGGAGGAGAATATTCAGTTTCAGTTTCACTTTCTCAAGGAGGCGTCACTGCATTCGGCCCAATCCATAGACGCTACACCACATCTGCTAGGCAGATGTCTGACAGCAGCATAACCAATGGCGTCGGTCAGGCTTCGAGTGCGTAATAATGTATTTGTGTAACTATTAGAGTGGATTTCTTCTACAGTATTTTGCCAGAGAACAACCATTTTGTTACCATGGGTTCTTTTTCTGTGCGCCAAGTGCGTGCTGCACATGGGACCTCGGTTTATTGTCTCATTCGAGTGACTTGACGTTCAGTTTGATTTATTTTCCAGTCAAACTCGGGAGAAAGGGCGAGAGCGAGAATCGAACCCAGACCCTCACGGACACGGTATTGGCAGATAAGCGTATTAACCATTCTGCCATTTTCCTCCTTTAGGAGGAGAGTAATCACAGATATACCAACAACAAAAGTTGTGTAGCAGTGACTGACACCATGCTAGTACTTATGGTAGCAGCACCAACCAAAAGAAAAAAAAATAACGATGGTAACAACACCAATTGTGATTACATTTGTAGCCAAACAGCCAGTAGCTGTAGTAGTTGTAGTAGTGGCCACAATAGTAGTTGTAGAGTAGAAATCATAATACACCTTTGTTTAGAAAATAAGCATCAGCCTCAGAGAGGCTATCAAGCTGCTTGTGAATATTTTGCCTATATTTGTTGATGTAATGTTCGGTTTTCTGGAACAAAATTACAACCTAGTGAGACAGGGAGAGTAGACCGTTTAAGTATCAACAACAGTGGTATCGGGAGTATCATCGTAAACATCAATGACAGAAGCAGTAACCACAGAAGTGGCAGAAATATGCAATATAAATCCTATTATCACACATGTATCATACCACTAGGTCACGATAATTCAGATGGCACTTGCAAATCATCCGCCCAACAACCTGCTGTGTTCATTGTGCATTATTTGAATGTTCGACAACAAGATTCTGTTCGTGATAAACCTGAAACGTGAATCACCGAACAGTCGTAATGCACAAACGGAGTTTGTATATAATCACATTTTCTAATTCATTGTCGAACTTTGACATAGAATTAATTTTTCGCCAGTAAACTGTGGTACCGGATGTTTCCGTGAGTGTCGAGAAATGAAGACGCTGCCATCCTAGATCATGTGTGTGTGTGTGTGTGTGTGTGTGTGTGTGTGTGTGTGTGTGTGTGTGTGTGCATCTGTTCGTGTGTCTGTGTGCGTTACAGAGGTCATAATCTACGCGCCTCGGGAACTGCTGCAGTTGGAAGAGGTGGCAACTTCAGGTTCAGCTGCAGAGCTCGGTAACAATGGCCCCCAGCTTGGCCTGTCACATGCTCCGACTAACATAGTCATTTACTGATTTAGATAAGCAACAGAAGATATGAGCCTTCTGCGATATGCACGTCTTCTTCTTCTTCTTCTCCTTCGTCTTGCACTACTCCTACTCCTATTACTTCTACTACAGCTGCTGCTGCTGCTGCTGCTGCTCCTTCTCCATCTTCTTCATCGTTATCATTATCATCATTGGAAGTAGAACCGTATTGTCAATGAAAATTTATCATTGTCGTATTCTTTGGTGATACTGTCATTCATTTAGATATGCAACAACAGAAGAAGAAGAAGGAAAAACCCAGTGTCTTCTGTTTTTTTCCTTTTCGTCGTTCTTGTTTTGTTTTTTTTTGTTTTTTCATATTGTCGTTGTTGTTGTTCTTGGTGGTGGTCTTCTGCTTCTCTTTTGTTTTCCTAGCTTGTTGTAGTCTTGGGGGTGTTTTATTGTTATTATCTTCACCGTTTTTTTGCAACATTGTTGTTGTTTTTTCAAGGAGTGCATCGTCGTTATCGACGGATGTAGTCTTGCACTGTCATGAACGTTAATATCCTATTGGCGTTCACGCTACTGACATTGACATTAGCACTCTTGAACTATTTCCATTTAGTGTATGAGGGCGTGTGGCATGGATGTCTGTCCGTCGGTGTGCCTCTGTGTGTGTGTGTGTGTGTGTGTGTGTGTGTGTGTGGTGCGCGTGCATGTGCTGTTGCTATTGATGTTTAAACTGATGCGAGCTTGACAATGAAGTAAATGAAAATAATAATGAGTGTCTGTTTGCAGGTGCCATTGGGGAGGGGAACTCTTTGTTAACAGAGTCGGAGACAATTCAAGAAAACGAACGGGCACAGTAAGTGTGCGTGTGTGTGTGTGTGTGTGTGTGGGGGGGGGGGGGGGGGTAGGCTGCTTGTATACGTGTGCGCGCACGTGTTTTTGTATGTGTGTGTGTCTGCGCGCATTTGTATGCGTGCACGCATGCGAGTGTATATTTGTGTGCGCGCCTGTATATAGGTGTGTGTATGTGTGCGTGTGTGTGTGTTTGTGTGTGTGTGTGTATCGAGTCGATTTGGAAATCGTTTTGATATGCATCGTTTGGTTTTCTGGTGTGTGTGTGTGTGTTTTTTCTTCTTTCCTTTTAATCTCTTTCTTTCTTTCCCTCGTACTTGTCATGCCTTTCGTTTTGGAGCTCAGGTGTTCAGAAACTTTATTTATTTATTTATTTATTTTATTTTTATTGTTTTTTTTATCGGTTTACTTTTTTTTTACTTTCTTTTTATTATTATTTTTTTTTAAATCTTATTTTATTATTTTATTTTTTTGTAGTTATTTATGACAGAACCCATACGCGAGCCTTCGTGGAGGCTTTGTGTAATGTCTCTTCTTCTTAACCTATTTATTTAATTTGTTGCCTGTCTATTTCATTTTATTTTGTTTTCCCACATGGCCTGACTAAGCGCGTTGGGTTAATTAAAGCTGCTGGTCAGGCATTTGCTTAGCAGATGTGGGGTAACGTTTATGGATTTGTCCGAACGCAGTGACACCTTGCGTAGTTAACTGAGTTGAACTGAATATTCTTCTTCTGCTTTTTTACATGTTTATATTCGTCAATATTTTTCCCAAGTTATTCTTTTTGTCTGTGTCTTGTCTGCCCAATCCTTCGTTCCTAGAAATGATAGTGGTGGTGATGATGATTAATGTGGTGTTGTGGTGATGATGATGATGGTAATGCTGGTGGTGGTGGTGGTAGTGGTGGAGATGATGATGATGGTGATGACTGCGGTGGTGGTGATGATGGGAATTCTGGTGGTGATGGTGGCAATGGTGATGATAATGCTGGCTGTGGTGCTGATGGTGGTGATGATGATTGTGATGGTGGTGGTACGGGTGGTGGTGGAGGTAGTGGAGATGGTGATGATGATGGTGGTGATGATGGTACTGGTGGTGGTGGTGGACGTGGTGGTGATGGTGATGATGATGGTGGTGATGATGGTACTGGTGGTGGTGGTGGACGTGGTGGTGATGGTGATGATGATGGTGGTGATGATGGTACTGGTGGTGGTGGTGGAGGTAGTGCTAGTGGTGATGGTGGTGATGGTGATGGTGGTGATGGTACTGGTGGTGGTGGTGGAGGTAGTGCTAGCGGTGATGGTGATGATGATGGTGGTGGTGATGGTACTGGTTGTGGTGGTGGAGGTTGTGATGGTGATGATGATGATGGTGGTGATGGCACGGGTGGTGGTGGTGGTGGAGGTAGTGGTAATGGTGATGGTGGTAGTGGCGATTGTACGGGTGGTGGTGGAGGCAGTAATGATGGTGATAGTGGTGATGGTCATGGTACGGGTGGTGGTGGTGGAGGCAGTGATGATGGTGATAGTGATGATGGTCATGGTACGGGTGGTGGTGGTGGAGGTAGTGGTGATGAGGATGGTAATGCTGGCGGTGGTGGTGGCAGTGGTGATGATGATGATGAACATGGTTGTGGTGCTGATAGTGATGGCACGGGTGGTGGTGGTGGTGGAGTTAGTGGTGATGGAGATGATGATGATGATGATGGTTTTGATGGTGATTACATTGTGATGGTAATTCTAGTGGTGGTAATGATGATGATGATGGTGGTGGTGGTGATAATGGTGGTGGCAATGATGATGAAGATGATGATGGTGTTAATAGTGGTGATGATGATGATGATGATGATGATGATGATGATGATGATATCAGTGATGGTATCGCTTACTGCTGCTGCTGCTGCTGATGATGATGATGACAATAATAATGATGATGATGGCGACGGTTGCTGTGTGTGTGTGTGTGTGTGTGTGTGTGTGTGTGTGTGTGTGTGGTCAGGACGTGCGAGAACATGACGGAGGAGGAGCGCGAGGCGATGGAGGAACTGATCCAAAGGCTGCTGCAGGACATGGCGGAGGGACGGCTGGACCAGGAAGACCTCATCAAGCTGGCTACCGCCTGTGCCGCCCTCACCGCCCATAAGCTGGTGAGGGGAGTCCACTCACACAGGCATCCACAAGGAACACACACACACACACACACACACAAACGCTCGCACACACGCACACACATACACACGCACGCTCTCACAAACACACACATGCACGCACAAACAAACAAACGTACTCGGAAACACACACACACATACACACAAATACGCTTGCTCACGCACGCACACACACACTCACACAAACGCATGCATACACACACACGCGTATGCACACACACACACACACGCGTGGGCACACACACACACACACGCGCACACACACTTACACAAACACACGCACGAACGTATGCACACACGAACACACACACACACACATATACACACAGAGGCACAAAGGCAAACGCACTGAGGCAAAAATGTACGCACGCACACACACACATACACACACACACACGAATAGACACACGCACACTCACACACACAATTGCACATGCTTGCACGCACACACATACACATAAACACACACACGTACACAAACGCACACGCACTCACACACACACACACACACACACACACACACACACACACACACGTACGGATGCTCACACACTTTCACGTAAACTCATTGGATACCCAAACACACACACACACTCACACACACATTTGCAGGCACACACGCACATGCAAACACACGCACATACAATCACGCACGCACGCGCACACACACACACACACACACACACACACACACACACACACACATGCGGATGCGCACACACGTTCACACACACGGAGAAACTGGAATACAAACACGTGAATGCGCACGCACGTTCTCTCTCTCTCTCTCTCTCTCTCTCTCTCTCTCTCTCTCTCTCTCTCTCACACACACACACACACACACACACACACGGAAATACACACGCACATACGCATACACAAACACTCGCGCGCGCACACACACACAAATACACACACACACACACACACACACACACACACACACACACGACAATGACAAGAGCACCAACTATGCATAAATAGTTTCTCCCCTGCATCCCAGTACCACTACAACTACTGCTGCTGCTACTACTACTACTACTAGTACTAGGTAGTAGTTATTAGCGACAAACTCCCCATGTAATGGACTCTAAGCGTCTTACACGAACCAACACATATAAATTCTCCATGTAATGGACTCTAAGCGTCTTACACGAACCAACACATATAAATTAGTGCATTGATAACATACCTCTACTACCATACTACTACTACCACAGCTACTAGTGTTGCTGCTGATGATGTCAAGACTACTACTGGTGCTGCTGCTGCTGCTGCTGCTCTTGCTTCTACGACTACTACTGCTGCTACTACTACAACTACTACTTCTACCGTTACTGCTGCTGTTGCTGTTGCTGCTACGACTACTACTATTATGACTATTGCTGTTGCTGCTACGACTACTACTACTACTACTACTGCTGCTGCTGCTGCTACGACTGGTAGTGCTGGAGCCACGTGCTGCATGCAGTGTAGGGCGTGTTATTGTTCAGATGTTGGAGCACGCCACGTCCACCACGTCGCTGGGAGAGGAGGGGATGACGGCACGGGAGATCGAGAGCAGTCACCCCTCCGACACCTCTCTGCCGTCCATGCCCTCATCCAAGCCCACCCCTTCAATCTCCAGGTGTGTGTGTGTGTGTGAGAGAGAGAGAGAGAGAGGAGCGAGGAGGCCGGGGTGGGGGGGAGGAGGGTGAAGGGGGGGGGGGGGGGGCGAAGAGCCTAGTCGCTCTTTGTCTGTGTGTGTGTGAGAGAGAGAGAGAGAGGAGCGAGGGGGCCGGGGTCGGGGGGGGGGGATTAAGGGGCGGGGTGGGGGGGGGGGGGGGCGAGGAGCCTAGTCGCTCTTTGTGTGCCTGTCTCTGTCTCTCTGTGTTATTGTTCCTATTCTGTATATCTGAAGAAAGGGGCAAAAATAACTTCCCGCTTGCTTCTGTTTTGTTGTTGTTGTTTTTTGTGTGTGTTTGTGTGTGTGTGTTTGTGTGTGTGTGTGTGTGTTTGTGTTTCCCGTCACGGCAAAAGAGAAAGCGTAATTCGAACATGACCATTGTTTCGTAGCTGTTGTTGTGATCAACCAGACTGCGGGAAAGAAGCGAGAGAAAATCGACCACGCTAATTTTTCCCACTTCACGCCAGAAAAAT
>NC_134885.1:29355715-29435715 GCF_041734735.1 Babylonia areolata
ATATCATGTTATAACAACTGAAAATAGGTACTGGTGCGTCAGATGAATTGTTAACCGGCAGCATTGTAATGAGTTATCTCCACTGATTTATCCCTTCAATCGTCTCTGTTGTGCGCTGACTTTCTGATAACCCTGCCATGTTGGGTAATGACAGGAGTATCTTCAACGTGAGTTTCTTCTCTTCTGTGTTCTCTCAAGCCCTGGGAGTCACCAAGAGAGGGGTGATCTGTCATGTCTTTGTCAAGCACATGTCGGTCTCTCTGGTGCTTCCTGACTTGACATTTTGGCAGGCATGTTCTCTCCCGTAGGATTATCTTGATAATTTCTTAATTTTGTCTACTGGAAACTCGTCCCACTTTAGCTTTCTTGGCTCACCTGGCTTTCTCGTTTGTTTCTTCTGTTCCTTCTGAGGCTATTTCTTTGCCTGGTTTTGACATTACATGATCCAGGTTCTTTGGATTTGGTGACAACTTCTGCTGGTCACCATATTCTCTGTTGTTTGTCAAAAACCCGAACAGCTTGGTTTCATCAAGAGGTGGGAGAGACTGTCCAGCGTTTTTGTCATTGTTCTCCTTCATCGACTCCCTCTTTCGTTCCATATGTTCTCTGTAGATGCTTTGGGGCCTGGCAGTCATGCGAGATGGGAGCAGTGTTGCGATGGGTCTTCAGAACAGTAGCTCCGCTGGTGATGGGAGCTTGGTGTCTGTTGAAGTTGCTCTGTGGTTCATCATGGCTATATGGTATCCTTTCTCATACCGTTCGCATTTCTTGATCGTCTTCTTTATCATCTGAACTTGCCTTTCAGTAAACTCGTTTCACCATGGGTATCTCGGTGACGACATATTCAAATCCCCATTTGCACAGGAATTCCTGGAACGGCTTGCCCTGATATTGTGGTCCGTAGTCACCGATCATGACATCAGGTCTGCCGAACATAGCCAGTGTTTTCTTTTCTTCTTCAGTGATGCAGTGCTGGTTGTTTTAGTCAGTTCTGTGACATCAGGGTATCTAGAGTAGTAGTCGCAGACAAGCAGGAAGTTGTGACTGTCTATCTCAAACAAGTGTGTGGCAGGTTTTTTTCCAGGTTGTGGTTGGAATGTCATGTGGAAGTAATGGGTCTTCCTGGCTGGCATTGGCGAGTTCTTTGCATACGTCGCATGATTTGATCACCTGCTCAATGTCCTTATAAATGATCGGCGAATATGCACAATCCTTTGCCAGTGAGCGTCTTTTCAAAGCCTTGGTCAACTTGCTTGACGTGACAACGTGTCTGTCAGTGTCATTGTGTTGTCAGGTCTGTACTCTTATGTGAAGTAGAATCCCTGAACCCTTTGAAGTATGCAATGAAGGCGAAGGGTGCTTTCTGGAGATGTTTCTGTGCAACCATCTCCAAAGATTTGTGATCTGTGATTACCTTGAACGGTCAGCCATATAGTAGGTGTGGAATCTTGTGATCCCAAAGACCACAGCCAGCATTTCCCTATCTATATAGGGGTAGTTACTCTGTGTTGTGTCCAAAGATTCGGATGCAAATGCCACTGGGAATCCATCCTAAAGAAGGGCAGCTCCAAGGCCTTACATGGAGCTGCCCTCGTCCAGGACTGTGGTCTTGCCGGGATTGAAGAACTTGAAACATGAAGAAGTTGATACCATGGACTTCAAAGCAGTGAAGCAACGGATGTGATCCTCTAGACATCTCAAATGGCACGTCGTTCTTGAGAAGCTCTCTCAGTGGTTGAGATTATTTCCTGAAATCTGGGATGAAGGTAAGATAAGTAGGTCATCATGCCCAGAAATCTCTGCAAATCTTCTTTGTCTTGGGGAACTGGCATGCTTTGGAATGGTCCAGTCTACATTCTTTTACCTTTTCCATCAGCCTGCACAGTTTCTTGTCATGCTCTTCATCTTTACCATGCACACACACATCGTCAGAAATCCCCACAACACCTGGTAGGTCCTCCAAGATTCCATCCATCCTTGCTTGGAAGATGATCTGAGAAACCTTCAATCCAAAGGAAAGACGTTGCCGGCAGCAGCGGCCAAAAGTGGCTCTGAATGTTGGTAAGATCCAGGGGTACAGACCAGTATCCAGCTTTCACATCGAGCTTGCTAACAAGCTCTGTAACAGATTATCTGTCATTTACAGCCAACTCACTGACTTTTCTACGTATACTGCGAGATTTGTTGTGTAGCGTTTTGGAGGCTTGTTCTTTCTTGGGTTGTCAGCACATTCTCCACCAGTGGCCATTCTTTTTGCAGTGCTTACATGTGTTTGTGTAAGCCGGACATTTCCAGGGTGGATGATCATTACTGCAGTTACCACAGTTGCGTTGTATAGTGTCGATGTTGCTCTGAGCGTCTCTGGGTGTTCATAGACTCTTCTGTAGCTGTTGGACCAGCTGGCGTCCAGCAATGATTGCCTCTTAACCTTCGGCTTTCCACTAACGCCTCTTCTAGTTTGTGCCCCTTTGGCTTTCCCAGGTCTCTTCGGAAGTCTTCTATGAGGGTTGACGCAGTGATGATCTCCAGGAGATGCTCTTCCATTTCGTCATCCTCAAATTCACATTTCTGTCAGAGTGCGGGTTCTAAGGACAGTCTTCAATTGTTTTATCACTGTGCTGTCGGCAGTCCATAAGATGGAGTCGGTGTAGCCTAAAGTTAATACTTGTCTTAAGTCCAGCTTCAAAGAATTCCCAGAATTTGTTCAGTTGGCGTTTGTCTGCATCTGATAGGGTAGAAGCGTTCAGGCGACGAATCCCTTCATCACCAATGCCTCAAAGAATTTTAAATGCAATTTTATTGTTATCAGTGATTTCTTCGTCCTCGCAATACAGTGTGATGTTAACTTTGAAAAGTTGTAACACCTCTGCATGATTGTCAGTTGTCCAGTTAATTTGGGGTATGCGTGCTGCTGCCATGTTTGTATGTGATCAGTGACAATGACTGCAGCTGGTAAGGAAACAAGCTAAATGTAAACAGAAAGCTAGATCTATTGTGCATACAGAAATGTGCTGGAATTGAGTATTTGATCACAATACAAGTAGCCAATGTCCATACTCATAAAATGTTCTCTGGTGGGTGTCTTTGCACATGATGAATTTGAGTGACCACTGTACACGATGACTAAGAGAGCACCTGAAATTGTAACTAACAAAAATGCTTAATAGATTACATCATGAACATGTCATTCTGCATGGAGAGATAAAATTGTATAACTATGTTTTTTGCAAATAATTATTGAAATGCCTTTCACACCCATTCCTTCAAATAAGATTATGTTACTGTTTTCACAATCAGATGCACTGTCTCCTTCCACTGAAAATTTTACAGTGGTCCAGATGATAATGTACAGTAGTTGTCTCTCTTGTGTTTGGCGTGGTTTGGTCCGATTTCTCAATTCAGTTTGTATGAGTATTCTTTTACAAGAGTTCACCACCAAAGCATTAGTTGGATATGTGGTTGAAACGGCGTCTGATTTGGATAAGTCACCTATAGCACGTCAGTTCAACACACTTAATACTTCGTAAAATGTCCGTTGGATGGGTTCCAGTTACCACTGGGCGACGACCGTTCCTAGTTTTCACTGCTGGCAATCGTTTCTAGGTGCAGGGGTGTGAGTCTCGCGTGATGTGCAGTGCTTACATGTTTTGCTGTCGATGGTCGACTGTTCTTATCCCACCACTGCTACCATGAAGGATACTCGCAAGAAATACAGAAGGCGAGGAATCAGTTTTACAAGTTTACGGAGCCATCATGTCTTGCAGAGTCTAGTTTCGTAAGCAAAGCACTTAGTTTCGAACACAATACTGTAACAGGGAGTACGAAATAGTAGCTCACAGATGTATGAGGGATTGGTTCATTGAGGAGTGGTGGGGCTAGCTCATTGACGTGTGGCGCGCCAGCTCATTGAGGTGTGAGGGGCTAGCTGATTGACGTGTGAAGGGCGGGGTGGCTGATTGACGTGTGAGGGGCTGGCTCATTGAGGCGGGGGGTTAGCTCATTGAGATGTGTGGCGCTAGCTCACTGGCGTGTGAGGGGCAAGCTCACTGAGGTGTGAGAGGGGCTGGTTCATTGAGGTGGAGGAGTGTCGTAAGGGCAAAGGTACAAGTATCTGAGAAAGGAAGCAGGAGAAGAAGAGGAAGAGGGGATCAGTAGAAATGTGGGGGGTGAGGGGTGGGGTGTGGGGGAGCTGAAGGGGTGGGAGGAAGAAGGGAGGTGGGAAGATGGGTGGTGTGGTAGGAGATATAAGAGAATGGTGAGCGGTTAAGTGGGTTAAGGATGGGGTTGGAGGTGGGATTCAAAAAGAGGGAGTGCCGTTACGGAACTTCTTTTATTCAGAAAGAAAGAGGAAGAGGATAATCTCAACTTCAGAAGGGAAAGCGACCAGTCAGGAGGCGGATGGGTGGTGGGTGGGGAGAGTGACATAAAGAGAGGGATAGAGATTGTTTTTTGTCATTTTAGAGTTAGTTTCGCATAGAAAAAAAATATTTAACTAACTACATACATGGAACAATGTTGAGAATAGCAAGTGACATTTTAAACACACACACACACACACACACACACACACGTATAGAGAGAGAACTATTCTGTGTGGGCTAAAATGTAATACAAGCTAATTAGAATAAGATGCTGCAGTTTAAAAACAAAAGGAGTTACCGCTTTCGACGTCAGTTACAGCAGTTAAGGTAGAATAAAATTGCAACGCATCCAAATTGTCGGTCTTTGTCGGCGGTGGCATAGTGATATTGCGCCAGTGGTATTGCGCCAGACTAGGTGATATAGATGCTAGTCTTTCAGAAGAGACGATAAACCGAGCACAGCAATACAACACAGTTTCAGTTTCTTAAGGAGGAATCACTGCGTTAGGACAAAACCATAAAACCATAAAAGCAGCTCCACATCTGCTAGGCAGATGCCTGACCAGCAGCATGGCACAACGCGCTTGGTCAGGCTTTCAGTGCTTACGTACGATATATTTGTGTATCTGTCAGAGTTCTTCAGAATTTTGCCAAAGGACAATGCTTTGTTGCTTTGGGTTATTTTTCAGTGCAATACAGTGCACAGTACATTACGATGCGATGCGATACAATGCAATCAAATGCAATGTGATACAATATGATATGATGCGATACAATGTAATGCCGTGCAGTATAGTGCAGTTGCGTTGCGCAACACGACACGACACGACACGATAGGATACGATATGATACGATACGATACGATACAATGCAATGCAATACAATACAATACAATACAATACAAATCTGTCCACCCGTCTCTGTGTGGTGTGGGCTGCCAGCACGGAAAAAAAAAGAACAAAAGAAAGAACAAATTGCCAAAGTGATTATTTTAAGTGGGGTTAGTAAGAAAGTAGCCTACCCTGAACATTAAAAAAAGAGTAAAGCTATTCAAAACGTCGCTGCATCACTTGTGATCAGTTTCAGGAGGAAGGTGGCAGAATGGTTAAGACGTTCATCTGCCAATACAGCGTCCGTGAGGGTCTGGGTTCGAATCCCGCTCTGGCCCTTTCTCCCAAGTTTGACTGGAAAATCGAAACTGAGTGTCTAGTCGTTGAGATGAGGCGATAAACCGAGGTCCCGTGTGCAGTACGCACTTAGCGCACTGAAAAGGAACATGGCAGATGTGGTTTAGCGTATATGGATTTGTCCGGGCGCAGTGACGCCTCCTTAAGAAACTGAAACTGATTGTCGTGATCGTGCCACGTCATCAAGATGTCTATTTGACTTTTTCCCCCTCATGATGTGTGCATATAGCGCCTCGTTTGAAAGCTTTTAGGTCCCTGAATCCAAATCGCTTGCACACATCTTGAAAAGACGCGAAATGGAGCATATCAATAATATTCCTCGGAGCGAGCGGTGTGCCTTTGTCTGACCCACACAGGTCATGACTGCGGCCATCGAAAAGCTACAGTCCGTTACGGAGCTGTGTCCAGTGCTGTGCGAACTGGTCAAGATCGTGCTGGACCAGGGCAACACTCTCCTGGCCTCCCGTCACGATCCCAGCACGTTCTGCCTGCCCAAAATGGACTCTGCTGTGCTGGAAGAGGTCAGACTTTCTCTCTTTCTCACTGTGTGTGTGTGTGTGTGTGTGTGTGTGTGTGTGTTTCTCATATTATTGTTGTTGTTGTTTTTTGTTTGTGTAATATCACGAGTAGCGAAAAGACGTTAAAGAAAGAAAACACACACTCTTGGTATCATTTTTTGCACCATATTAATCAAACTGATGCAAACTGGGTCCGCTGGAGCAAAGCAGTTGGCCCAGATTTTTGCATCAGTCTGACATAGGAAAATATATCGAACCAAACATGGAGCATAATAGAAACTCCCCTCGCTTTGGTGTCATATACTAGAGGACCAATGTCAGGGACTGGTGGAAACTCCACATGGAAGCTCCATGAAAGAGATTGATTGTTAGCATCGCGAATGCGAGACAACGTCACTGAGTGGGCAGAAAGGAGCTTTGTCGGCGGAACGCAGGCTCTGTCCCACGACCACCACAAATGATTTGATTTTATATGGATAGTTATATAGCGCCTGTCCTCGGTTGGAGACCAAGATCTAAGTGGTTTTCAAACTCGGGGTCATTTGCACAATAGGCTGCCTACCTGGGTAGAGCCGACTGACGGCTGCAATTGGGCGCTTATCATTCGTTTCGTGTGTCATTCAATTAGGTTTCAGGCAAGCACACATACACACTCAGACAGACATGTAACATTTTACATGTATGACCGTTTTATTTATTTACCCCGCCATGTAGGCAGTCATACTCCATTTTGGGGGGTATGCTTGCTGGGTATGTTTTTGTTTCCATAACCCACCGAACGTTGACATGGATTATATGATCTTTAACGTGTGTATTTGATCTTCTGCGTGTGCATACACACGAAGGGGGTTCAGGCACTAGCAGGTCTGCAGATATGTTGACCTGGGAGATCAGAAAAATCTCCCTTTACCCAACAGGCGCCATTACCGAGATTCGAACCCGGGACCCTCATATTGAAAGTTCAACGCTATTACACCCGTTGATGATGTGTTTAGCAGTGCAGCGCTCACATGATCAAGCTGGGTTACGGGACCAGTGGCAGTAACTGTACCATGTGAAAGTGGTGCAAACTAGACCTACAGGTTTTTGCTCCAACAGGCCAAGCTTACATTAGTTTGACATGGTCGGTATATTGAACCAAACAGGGATAGGTATAATGAACTAAACGGGGATAAATATATTGAACCAAACAGGGATAAGTATATTGAACCAATATTGAACTAAACGGGGATAAGTATTAATGAACCAAACAGGGATAAGTATATGGAACCTAATAGGGATAAGTACATTGAAGCAATATTGAACTAAACAGGAATAAGTATAATGAGCAAAATAGGGTTAAATATAATGAACCAAACAGGGATAGCTATACTGAACCAAACAGGGATAACTATGCTGGAACAAACAGGGATAATTATACTGAACCAAACAGGGGCAGGTATATTTGAGCCAAACAGGGACAAGTATATTTTAGCTAAACAGGGAGTACCGCACAGACCCGTCATTGTGGGTGTGGCAGGTGGGAACGACAGCTTGCGGTCTGGAAGTGGCCCTGGAGGTTAGCGCCACGGTGGCTGACGGGCTGTACAAGGACATGGTGGACGACGACAGCTTTGAACGCAGCCTCTACCTGTCCCTAGCTCCTGATTTCCTCTTCGTCCTCCTCAGCTGCTGGGCAGAGATGACCGAAGCCGTGCCCAAAGGTCAGTCGGGCTTAAAGCACTCACTCGGCACACTTTGTGTGTGTGTGTGTGTGTGGTGGGGGCGGGGGGGACGTGTGTGTGTAGTGCATATTTTATACCGTGTGTGTGTGTGTGTGTGTGTGTGTGTGTGTGTGTGTGTGTGTGTGTGCTCTGGCTCTTAGTGCTGCAGTCTAGGCGGACAGTTGTTTTGTTTTTTTGTGTTTATTTGACCAAACACCAAAGTGAGAGCTGTATGATCAGTATTTTCTCCACCGCAATGGTAGATCATTAGGCTTTTGAGAAGGACCACGACTCTCAAACCGGCATGCAAGATTGCACTGGCTCTTGGTGCTGCAGTCTAGGTGGATAATTGGGCCTTTGGGGACCAAACACATTGGTGAGAGGTGTATGATCAATACTGTCTCCATCGCAAAGGGAATTTGTTAGATTTTTTAGAAGGACCATCAATCTCAAACTAGAAGGCAAGATTGCACTGGCTCCTAGTTCTACAGTTTAGGCGGATAGTTGGCCTGTGGGGACCATACCAACGCCGACTGTCCTGAAACCCTCTTGGCCGAGAGAGTGGGGATGTTAGCTGGGCGAGACACTCTCCACTATAAACAAATTCTATCCCAGATAGTCTGGACAGCAGTTGCCACCTCTGCTGTATAAATGGTAATAGTTGGATATGTCTATCATACATACATTCATCATTCATACTTTCTTTGTCAGTCTGCCTGACCGTATATCTGTATGTGTGTCTATCTGTCTTTGTCTGTGTGTGTCTTTTTTCCCACAATAAAATAATAATTAAAAAAAAAAAAAAAGCTTCGTAAAGAAATTACCAAAAAAGAAAAAAAATCGTTCGTTCCGTTCTCCGGGGTGGGAGGCTGTCGTGGGAAGCTGGGCAAGAAGCCGAAACTCTGAGACAGACACTGCTTGTTTTATTATTTACAGAAACGGTAGCCCAGCAGACGTCGGTGGGGGAGCTGGGCTACGTGCCCACCTTGGGCGAGGACATGGTGCTGCTGGCCCTGTACCGCCTGTGGCAGGACACCCTGCAGGAGCACCTGTCCCCCGCCCTCCTCACCCTCTTCACCCTGCAGCTGGCACAGCTCCCCACCAGCTCGCAGCCGCCCTGCCACATGGAGTACGACGAGGCTGGGAGAGTCATGATGTCAGTGGCCATCGTCAGGAAGGTGTGTGTGTGTGTGTGTGTGTGTGTGTATGGGAGGGGCTGGGGGGGTGATGGGTTGTGTGGGGGTGAGGGGTGGGGATGGGTGCGTGTGCGTGGAAGATGGGGTGGTGGTGGTTGTGAGTGTGTGTGTGTGTGTGTGTGGTTGGGTAGGTGAGGGGTTGTAAGTGAGGGGTTGTCCGTCGCAGGCAAGACTGGCCAGAGTGCTACTCAACCGTCTCATAGCACACCTTGAGCAAGGTCTCCTACCAGAGAGCCAGTGTGGCTTCCGGAAAGAACGCGGGACTATCGACATGGTGTTTGCTGCCAGGCAGCTCCATGAGAAGTGTCAGGAACAGAACGCCAACCTTTACTCCACCTATGTCGGTCTGACCAAGGCCTTCGATACTGTTAGCAGAGATGGCCTTTGGAGAATCATGGCGAAGTACGGATGTCCCAGAAAGTTCATCACCATCATACGGCAACTACACGATGGGATGCTGGCCCGAGTCCAAGACAACGGAGAGACTTCAGAACCATTCCGTCTCCAACGGAGTCAAGCAAGGGTGTGTTCTTGCCCCCACCCTGTTCAGTCTCATGTTTTCAGCCATGCTGACAGATGCCTTCAGAGACGCTGACGTAGGCATTGGCATCAGGTACCAAACAGATGGCTCACTCTTCAACCTCAGGAGGCTTCAAGCAAAAAACAAGGTGAGGACAGACACCGTCAATGACTTCCTGTTTGCTGATGACTGTGCTCTCAATGCTGCCTCTGAAGCTGACATGCAACACAGCGTCGACAAGTTCTCTGCTGCCTGTGACAACTTTGGCCTCACAATCAGCTCAAAGAAGACTGAGGTGATGCACCAGCCAGCTCCAGGAAAGCCTTACGTTGAACCAAACATCTTCATTAACGGGCAACGACTGAACGCGGTGGACAAGTTCATATACCTGGGCAGTACACTCTCTCGCACAGTTGTCATCGATGACGAGGTGAATGCCAGACTCGCCAAGGCCAGCGCTGCCTTCGGCAGACTCCATAAGAACGTCTGGAACAGGAGAGGCATCATCCTGGAGATGAAGCTCAAAGTATACATGGCCATAGTTCTCACCACACGGCTCTATGGATGTGAACCATGGACGGTCTACAAACGCCACGCCAAAAAGCTGAACCACTTCCACACCACCAGCCTCAGAAAACTTCTCGGCATAAAGTGGCAAGAGAAGATCCCTGACACAGAGGTGCTCACTCGTGCAAACTTGCCCAGCATCTACACCATCTTGATGCAGGCCCAGCTGTGCTGGGCAGGCCATGTAGTTCGAATGACAGACCACCGGCTCCCCAAGAAACTGCTGTACGGCGAACTCCAGCATGGCAAGCGCTCCCATGGAGGCCAAAAGAAGCGCTTCAAAGACACTCTGAAAGCTTCTCTGAAGGCCTTCAACATCAGCCACGACACATGGGAGCTGAATGCAATGGACAGACCAAAGTGGCGTTCAGCTGTCCACAAAGGCGCCAAATCCTGTGAGGCCAACATAATCGCTGCAGCAGAGCAACACAGACAGGCCAGGAAAAGCAGTGCCAGCAAGTCCCCGACAGCCGCCACCATCTCCTGTCCACACTGCGTCAGAACCTTCCGGGCGCGGATTGGCCTGATCAGTCATCTGCGGACCCACAGAGCCCAACCTACCCACCCCCAGGATGACTAGATGGTCCTCGTCGATCCCGACGGACGAACCACACACAAGGTGAGGGGTTGTAAGTGTGTGTGTGTGTGTGGGTGGGGGGGGGGGGGTAGGGGGTGGTGGTTGTAGATGTGTGTAGGGGGGCTAGTGGTTGTGAGTGTGTGTATCGGGAGGGGGTGGAAGGGCGGGGGGCCTCGGCAACCATCGTCAGGAAGGTATGTGTGGGTGGCGGTGGTTGGGAGTGAGGAGAAGGAGGCAGGTGGGGAGGAGGGGGGGGGGGGTCACACTCGCCCTGCCGCACGGAGAACGACGAGGTTGGGAGAGTTATGATGTCGGCGGCCATCGTCAGGAAGGAGGTGGGGGGGAGTGATTATGAAGTGTGTGGAGTTGGTGGTGGTGGTTGCTTGTCTGGGGGGGGGGGGGGGGGATTATAAGTGTGCGTGAAAGGGCTGGTGGTGGTTGTTTGTTATGGAGGAGGTGGGACTCACACTCGCCCTGCCGCATGCAGTACGACGAGGCGGGGCGAGTCATGATGTCAGCGGCCATCGTCAGGAAATGTGTATGTGGAGGGTGGGGTGGTTGTGTGTGTGGGGGTGGGTGGGGAGGGTGTTGTGTGTGTGTGTGAGCACTGCTTTTTGTGCCCGTCAGCCTGAAAAACACTGTACAAGTCGTGCCTGTCTGCCCATGTGTTGACATGACGATTAATGTTCATCTGCTTCTCTGTGTGTGTGTGTGTGTGTGAAAATGTTCCCGTTGCGTTGTATCACTTGCTCGTGTATATTTAGCATCACAATACATGTTGCTTTTTGATCTTTTGGTCCAAACTTTGTCGTGTTGTGCGTGCTTTGGATTCGGCTGCAGGCTGAGATGTTGTGCAGGGTGAGTGGCGAGCACGTGAATGAACAACTGATTTCCGGATGGATGAGTAAATCCTTCTTCTTTCCGTTACACGACCAACATCGACTTGCCGATGACTCTGTCGTGGTTCATGTATGCTGGGTATTTTCGTGTCTCCAAAACGCACCAAACACTGACATGGGTTACAGGATCGTTAACGTGCGTATTTGATCATCCGCGTGCGTATACACACGAAGGGGGTTCAGGCACTTGCATGTCTTCACATATGTTGACCTGGGAGATCGGAAAAATCTCCACCCTTTACCCACCAGGCGCCGTTACCGTGATTCGAACCCGGGACCTCAGATTGAAAGTCCAACGCTTAAACCACTCGGCTATTGCGCCCGTCTGATAAACGTAAAGATGGGTTGTATTGTATTGCACTGCATTGCCTGTGCAATAGACACAACTTCATATCTCAGATTGACATTAGCTTACTACTGGGCCAACAGCAAAGTGAGAGCTGTATGATCAGTGCTTTCTTCATTGCGATGGGAAGACATTAACTCTTTCCGGACGAGGGAATGCATTCCTACACAAAACGTATTCGGTTTCGGACGAAGGAATGGAATAGCATTCTCCGAAAGTAAAATTCCATCATGCGCTGTGCACGTGATTTTGTGATTAGCCAAAGCAGAGTGCGCTATTCTGGGTCACTCCACAATCGAATGGTATGATTGGTCAGCCTGGGATGTGTGGCTCGTCTCGCACACACGCTGACAAAGTCACTGACCGGTCGTCTGCTCGCGTGCCAGCCTGTTAGCAAAGCGGGCTCTTCTCAGAATGTTGTGAAGCGAACAAGGCAATGACGGCAACGTTTTAGGGTTGCCGAAGTACTTGAAATGCTACAAACTGAAGGGTCGGACATTGAAGAGGTGGATGATGACGAAGAAGAAAGCGAATTTAATGCAGAAAGCGAGCATGGGTATGGTGATTCGGGGTGAAAAATTGGCAGTATTTTCTACATATGGCAAAACTGTAAAAATAATATGAGAAATTTGATTTTTTTTATATGTAATAGCTCATAAAAACCAGTTCTGAAAGTTTCATTTTTCTTGCACAGTATTTTGTATTTTTTGTAATTTTTTTCCAAACCCGTACAAATGGGCCGTCTGTGGGGAAAAGCAAGGGAGAAAACTTGTCGTCCCGAGTGAGTTAACAGATGCGTCTTTTGTGTTGGACTGTGACTTGCAAACTGCGAGCCAAGATTGCGCTGGTTCTTTGTACTACAACCTTGGGGGCTAGCTGGCCTTTTGGGAACCATCCCAACCCTGACTGTGCTAAAACCTATTTGGCAGAGGGAGTGAGGGTGTAACTTGGGCAAGATACTCTCCACTATAAATAAGTTAAATTCCAGCCCAGATAGTCGGCGCAGTCATTTGCCTCCTCTATCGTTCTGATGTGTCATTGCTGTTGTGTGCACATGTCAACTGATCGGTATAAAGACAAGGCCGGAGCCTCCCTTTTTGAGGAAATGTCTGGGTTTGTTCCAGTGTACCTTTTTATTTTTTTTATCTGTGTTTCGATGAATCGGTAGCATAAGCGGCATTGACTTGGAAGTTGTGTCGCCTGTGAATAAAGAGAGTTATTACTCTTCACCATTTGTTAATTACTTCTATCAATGTCTCAATCTGTTGTGCATGTATGTGTATATATGTGTGTGTGTGTCGTTGTGTGTATGTGTGTGTGTGTGTGTGTGTGTGTGTGTGTGTGGATTTGTCCGAACGCACACAGTGACGCTTCCTTGAGAAACTGATAACTGAAACTGTGCAACAGACACTACTTCTTTTCTTTTCTCTTTTTCTTGTTCTTTGTGTGTGTGTGTGTGTGTGTGTGTGTGTGTGGCCTCAGTTGCTTGCAAGTTCGTGGATCACATGATTTCTCTTTTTTTCTGTTTCTTTCTTCTTTTTTTTTCTTTCTTTTTTGTTCTTTTCTTTTTTTTTACTTCCTTTTTGGTGTGCTCAACACGAAGCTTTCTTCTTTAGCCGGAAAAAAAAGATAAAAACAACAACATACAAATACACTATTTCTATCAGTGCCTGTGATACCTGTGGCAGGTGAGCAATGTTGCCCAGCAAGCCAGGGACGAGTCCATGAGCTACTCGGAGGCCAAGCTGGTACTGGCCTCGCTGCTGCAGGTGTACATCCGGGAGGAGCTGCGGGGGGAGGCTGGGGTGTGGGTGCCCCCAGAGATGCTGGAGGAGACCAAGTACTGCCGCTATCGCATGGCCGACCTGGTGGCCAACCTGGCCAAGGAAGTCATGAGGGGCCTCCTCAATGAGGTAGGCTATAAGGGGCCACATGGATGTGGAGAGGATTGTTGTTGGGGTGTGAGGGGAGCAGGGGTGATTGTGGGGGCGAGGGGGTGGGGGTAGGGGTTAAAGGCATTATCGGTGTCGTGGCAGACTCGGCTAGGCCTTATTTGGACTTCTGATCCACTGTCCAATGTTGTGCCTTCGGTGGCCGTCTTCAAGAGACCATCGTGCATGAGGTTAAATGTGTACCTGCAGGTAAATCAGCCTGAGGCAAAGCAAACTGCCCGAAGGTAAGCACTATCCGGTATAGGAACACAAGAGCCTACCCGTGGGTCTACAAACCCAAAGGCAAATTTACCCTCATCATCGGCCATGGGTGACTGCCCACGAGGCATAGGTAAACATGGCGAACTCTTTTGTTGCGTTGTTTTTGTTGAGGGGAAACAGGCGTGCTTTGCGTGGAGACCGTGTCTTGACTATGGCCCCTGATAGATCTTATTTTTTGTTTGCTTGGCAGTCAGTAATGACGTATTGAGGCTGGCAGACATCATCATATTCCACATGAATTGCTTATGTAGCTGTGAAGTGGGTGAACTTGGAGACGAAACATGATGGAATGTCCGAAATTTGCAGATCTTCGAAATTAGTTCATTCCAAAGAAATGTTTGAATCAGAACTCTGTTATCTTATTTTATCTTATTTTATTTTTGCAATTAGCTGAAAATTGGGGAGGACAGTGTGTTTCAAATTTGGGGGTAGGTTGGGGTGGGGGATTCATCAGAATGCTGAAAGTGGCGCCCAGATTCAACAAGTTGCCGACTCTCAGCAATGCTTTGCCACTGAAGCTTATTTATCTATTTTTTTTCTTTTCTTTTTCATTTTTTAAATCGTCACAACATGTGAAGGAACTGGTGCAGTGAGAAGTGCTGAAGGGAATCCTTGGTAGTTTAAAATATAGATGCTTGGTTAGCTGCCTGAGTGCACTTAACGTGTCTACTTCTTTTTCGGCGTTCCCTAGCAACGCTAGACTTTCAGTCTTGTCAGGACGGCGAAGTCCGCGGTTCGCCGCAGGAACCCCGCTGGTCCCCACAGTTTCTTCTGGAGCTCCACCGGGCTGGGCCATGCCTGGCGTCTCAGAGCGTCGAAGGTGGGGCAGGACTGCAGGATATGGGAGGGGGTCTGTGGGCCTGTGTCACAAGGGCGCTGGTCAGTATGTGATACCTTCAGACGATAGAGATGGAAGCGGAACTGACAGTGTCCGGTTCGCAGTCTGAAGATTGTGACCTGTGCCGCTCTGTCCAGATCATGGATGCCGTCTTTTCCGTCTTCCGGCCTGATGTCCAGACTTTGGCGCCATGCTTTCCTGAAGCAGTCTCTCAGTATCGTCATCGCCTCGCTGTAGGACACTGGGTGGGCTGGCTGCTCTGATTTTTTGCCTGCCTTAGATAGGAGTGCCTTGAATACGAAGATAACTTCAAGGTAAATTGTACCTGTGGGTCCTTTCGCTACCAAAAACAACTTGCCTTCAGGCAAAATAATTTTTGTCCTGAATAAGGCCCCGAAAAGGCACTTGACTGCCGATTTTCCTCACTCTACGTAACTGTGACCACTGAGGGGATCTGACTTCGGTTTGGGAAGGTTAAAAAGGCGTTATTAATCAAACGATAATAATAATGACAACGATGGTGATATAGAACTCATATTGCACAGCCTCCCCATATAGTAGGCTCTAAGCGCCTCTCCTCGAATGAAACGGTAAATATATAATAGTGCATTATACCACAAAACAGCACGAGGACACAGACAAGAAAAACAAACTATGTACACACAAAGACAATACCACAAACTGTAGATATGAATAATCATATTTATGAAAACGTCACAGGATATGCCCTGCACACGCACATTCTTCTTCTTCTTATCATCATCTTCAACGTTATCATGATTATCATTATCATTATCGTTGTCTTTATGATGATGATCATCATCATCATCACCATCATCATGATCTTCTTTCTTCTTTCTATTATTATTATCATTATCATTATTGTTGTCTTTATGATCATGATCATCATGATCATCATTGCCATCGTCATGATCGTTTTCTTATTATTATCATCATTATCATTATATTCATCATTATCTTGATTATTATGATTAATATCATTATTATTATCATTTTCATTTCTGCCCCCCCACCCTTCCCTCCTCCCTCCCCCTCCCATCTCTCTCCCCCCCTCCTCCCCCCTGTCCCCCCTCAACCCCTCCCCCCCCCCCCCCACACACACACACCAGGCGCGGGAGCATGACGCGGTGATCGTGGCGGAGAGGCTGAACTTCATGCTGGTGACGGACATCCTGCAGATCATGTCGGACTGCGCCCTGGCCGACATTAGGGGGTGCCTGAAGGACACCCCTGGCACCCACTCCCTCCTCACAGACCCCAACCTCCACGGGGTCATGCGGGCCACCATCATCTCATCTCAGTCCGTGAAGGTATGGCGGGAAGGGTGGGGGGTGTGCGGGAGGTTTGGCGGTGGGATGGTGGGTGGGTATTTGGTGTGAGGACTGAGAGGGAGGGGAGGGGGGGTAGAGGATAGCGTGCTGCGTGTGCTGAGGCTGGTTGGTTGTTTGTGGTCGTGGTTGGTGGTTTGAGGAGATTGGTGGTGGTGGTGGTAGTACTGATGATGACGATAAGTGGTGAACATATGAGGATCGTTAGTACGGCTGATAGCTTCTCGCTTCTCCTGTTTGTCTCTGTCTGTGTGTGTGTCTCTCTGTCTGTCTCTCTGTCTATGTCTTTCTTTGTCTGTTTGTCTCTCTCTCTCTCTGTTCGTCTGTTTCTCTGTCTGTCTCCCCCCCCCCCTCTCTGTGCCTGTCTCTCATTTATCTGTTCGTCACTGCCTCTGTGTGTGTGTCTCTGTGAGTATGTGTGTGTGTGTTTATATGTGTGTGTGTGTGTGTGTGTGTGTGTGTGTGTGTGTGTGTAGATGTGTGCATATGTATGTGTGTGCGTAAATGTGTGTATGCGTGAGTATATGTGTGTGTGTGTGTGTGTGTGTGTGTGTGCGTGCGTGCGTGTGTGCGTGCGCGCTTGAGACACTCGCGTGTGTGCCTTACTTCAGCATGGTGTGTATGCGGTGTCAGGGCGAGGCCATGCACTACCTGCAGACAGTGGTGGACGTGGTAGACGGATGCCCAAAGCAGTCCCAGCGCTCCATCAAGCTGGACACGGAGCTCAAGACAGAGGGGCAGATCATCAGGCTGGAGCTGTGCAAGATGGCCAGGGAGGTCAGTTTCACTTTCACTTTCACCGTCACTCTCTGAAGGAGGCGTTCCTGCGTTCCGACAAATCCATGTGGCATTTATTTATCAACCGACAGTCCACTTTGCTACTGCGGATCTGTGCGATGAAACGAGTACGCATTTTAACATAATTTTCTCGGCACTGAGGATTGAAGCCTTGGGAAGTTCACCCAGTCGTAAAATGTCTTTCTCCGAGGTGAAGGTCAAAGTCTCAAGCCAAACAGTTCTATCGACGAGTCGTCTTGTGCATTTATCATCAACATCTCGCGCGCTTGCCCATAGGTCTTTGTCAACTGCCATGGCTTACATGACTGAATACTTCTCGCGAGTCAACCTACTGCTTGTCTGTCAGTCTCTCCGTCTTTGCGCGCGCACGTTAATGCGTGCGCGCGCGTGTGTTTGTGTATGTGTGTGTGTCTCTCTCTTTCTGTGCCAGAGAAAGTCGCATGCACGGCGCACGCACGCACGTACACACACACACACACACACACACACACACACACATTTTTTATATACACAGATACTGAGATAGTGAGACATGATCTTCTTTTTCTTTCTCACAATACATTCGCATAGTGTTGTTTTAGAGATTTTTAGAGTTTGTGTGTGTGGTTTGACAGGTGTGCCAACTGATGTCGGACATGGTGGCACCAAGTCGGCAGATCCTGGCCAGCAGCTCGGTGCTAGACAAGATGATTCGCTTCCTGGTCTGCCTCCTGCAAGAGTGCCAGAGAGCACTGACAGAAATGCTGCTGCCTCCACCGGTGTGTGTGTGTGTGTGTGTGTGTGTGTGTGTGTGTGTGTGAGTGAGAGAGAGAGAGTTTCTGGATTTGTTGTTTACTTTTGGAACGTCCAGAGAAGAGATGTATAAGCGATCTTAGCAACGTCATGTCAGCAATATGTTTAGAAATGTCTTAGAAGTGCGGAATTTGCATGGGCTGGAGAAATTTCTTTCCGTTAATTCAAGGAAATCCAGGGCTGTTTAGATTACCCCGGCAAACCGGTCTGGGCCTCATTGATAGTGGATTGATGATACTATAGTATCTACCATGGGTGTAGGGAAGGTGCGATAGTAGCTACCCTGAGTGGAGGATAGTTGCTATAGTATCTACCACTGAGTGGAAGGAAGGTGCTATAGTAGCTACCCTGGGTGGAGGGAAGGTGCTATAGTATCTACCTCTGAGTGGAGGGAGGTACTATAGTAGTTACCCTTGGTGGAGAGAAGGTGCTATAGTAGCTACCCTGGGTGGAGGGAAGGTGCTATAGTAGCTACCCTGGGTGGAGGATAGTTGCTATAGTATCTACCTCTGAGTGGAGGGAAGGTGCTATAGTAGCTACCCTGGGTGGAGGGAAGGTGCTATAGTAGCTACACCTGGGTGGAGGGAAGGTGCTATAGTAGCTACACCTGGATGGAGGGAAAGTGCTATAGTAGCTACCCTGGGTGGAGGGAAGGTGCTATAGTAGCTACCTCTGGGTGGAGGGAAGGTACTATAGTAGCTGTCCTGGGTGGAGGATAGTTGCTATAGTATCTACCTCTAGGTGGAGGAAAGGTACTATAGTAGCTATCCTGGGTGGAGGGAAGGTGATATAGTAGCTGCCTCTGTGTGGAGGATAGTTGCTATAGTATCTACCTCTGGGTGGAGGGAAGGTACTATAGTAGCTAACCCTGGTTGGAGGCAAGGTGCTATAGTAGCTACACCTGGATAGAGGAAAGTTACTATCGTATCTGCCTCTGGGTGGAGGGAAGGTACTATAGTAGCTACACCTGGGTGGAGGGAAGGTGCTATAGTAGCTACCCCTGGGTGGAGGGAAGGTGCTATAGTAGCTACACCTGGGTGGAGGGAAGGTGCTATAGTAGCTACCCTGGGTGGAGGGAAGGTGCTCTAGTAGCTACCCTGGGTGGAGGATAGTTGCTATAGTATCTACCTCTGAGTGGAGCGAAGGTACTATAGTAGTTACCCTGGGTGGAGGGAAGGTGCTATAGTAGCTACCCTGGGTGGAGGATAGTTGCTATAGTATCTACCTCTGAGTGGAGGGAAGGTACTATAGTAGCTACCCTGGGTGGAGGGAAGGTACTATAGTAGCTTCCCTGGGTGGAGGATAGTTGCTATAGTATCTACCTCTAGGTGGAGGAAAGGTACTATAGTAGCTATCCTGGGTGGAGGGAAGGTGATATAGTAGCTGCCTCTGGGTGGAGGATAGTTGCTATAGTATCTACCTCTGGGTGGAGGGAAGGTACTATAGTAGCTACACCTGGATAGAGGAAAGTTACTATCGTATCTGCCTCTGGGTGGAGGGAAGGTGCTATAGTAGCTACCCTGGGTGGAGGGAAGGTGCTATAGTAGCTAGCCCTTGGTAGAGGGAAGATGCTGTAGTAGCTACACCTGGGTGGAGGGAAGGTGCTATAGTAGCTACACCTGGGTAGAGGGAAGGTGCTATAGTAGCTACCCTGGGTGGAGGGAAGGTGCTATAGTATCTACCTCTGGGTGGAGGGAAGGTGCTCTAGTAGCTACCCTGGGTGGAGGGAAGGTGCTCTAGTAGCTACCCTGGGTGGAGGGAAGGTGCTATAGTAGCTACACCTGGGTGGAGGGAAGGTGCTATAGTAGCTACACCTGGGTGGAGGAAGGTGCTATAGTAGCTACCCTGGGTGGAGGGAAGGTGCTCTAGTAGCTACCCTGGGTGGAGGGAAGGTACTCTAGTAGCTACCCTGGGTGGAGGGAAGGTGCTATAGTAGCTACCTCTGGGTAGAGGGAAGGTGTAATGGCAGCTACCCCAGGTGGAGCGATGGGGAAAGAGAGAGGACTGGTGGATGTGTTTGTTGTTTGTTTATTCATTAATAATGATACTAATGATAACGATATCGTTGTTATTGTCATTGTTATCATTATCATTATTATTATCATAGCAATTATATGGCGCAAACCTCCATGCAATGGTCTCAAAGTGCATCACATGAAACAATACATATGCAATAGTGCATAACATACCACAACGAATGAACACACACACACACACACACACACACACACACACACATATGTATATCTATACACACCAAGAGAACACTACAAATTGCAGACGTGAACAATCACTCACACATGCACACACACGCACGCACGCACGCACGCATGCACACACACACACACACACACACACACACACACACATACATACATACATACATACACACACACACGCACACACACGCACACGCACAAACATCAAAACTGAAGCTGTAAACTGAAACTCAAAGCGAAACTTTAAACTGAAACTTGAGCAGAGCAGCTTGTGGCATAGCGCTGTGAGGGCTATAAGACAAGATAAGATAAGTTTATTGACTTTAGAAGAAAAAAAAGTCTTTTGACTGTAGTACACTTATTCAAGCGCACTCACTTTGGGAACATGACCTTTTAGTAAAATATGCATCACAATAGCATAATCAAGTAACAAAACAAAACATAAAAGAAAAAAAAAGATTATGTTGACTGGGTAAGAAAACCGCATGTTTGTGTGCGTGTGTATATGCGTATGTGTGTGTGTGTTTGTGTATATGTGTGCGTGTGGGTGGGTGTGCATGTGTATGCGCGCGCGCGCGCGGGCGTGTGTGTGCAATCGTGCGTGCGCGCTCACGTGCCTGTGTATGTGTGCTTGTGTATGCACGCGCGCGTGTGTATGTATGTATGTGTGTGTGTGTGTGTATGCACGGGCAGGCGATGTATGCACTGCTGATCTCGCTGACGCCGGGCGTGTGCCGCAACACTCAGCTGGGGGAAAGCCTGCAGGAGCAGGTGGATGCCATCTACTGCCTCATCGACGACCTGCAACAGCGCCGGGACAGGTCCCTGGTCTTCAAGAGGCTCGTCGAGAAAATGTCCAAGGTCAGGGTGTCCGGGGTGGAGGCCGTGCCGGATTGGGGGCGTGAGGTGGCATGGCATGGGTGGGTGGGCAGGGCATGTGGAGGAAGTGGGAAGGGTGTTGGAAGGGGGGCGAGGAGGGGTTGGCGCTGGTTGTTTGAAGCTGAAGATTACACAGTCTTTTGAGTCACGTGCACTTGTACGTCTGTGTCTGTGTCTGAGTGGTTTTTTTATTTATTTTTTTTTATTTTTTTTTTATATTGTCGATAGGCACCGCATCAAAGAAAAAGTGGCTGAAGGCTTGGCAGCCAGTATACAAATATAAATGTGTGTGTGTGTGTGTGTGTGTGTTGACAGATGTCCATAGGCAGCTCTGACCGGGGGAAGGTGGTGGAAGGCATGGCGGCCATCGCGCACGTGTTGTCCACGGTGGAACCCGAGATCCTGACCCAGTTCGTGCAGAGCACGCTCTACGCTCTCATGGCCTCGCTCCGAGAGTCCACCGGCACCGAACAGGAGCAGAGTACCTCCCAAGAGGTAATGCGCCTGCCTAAATAATGCCCAGGCCAGCGAGTCATTTGAGGCACTTCCTGTACGTGTTTTCATTGTGTTGGTTGGGTTGTTTCCCTTTTGTTCACGTTTTTTTGGTTTTTTTGTTTTGTTTTGTTTATTTGTTTTAAATTGTCCCTGTTGAGGGTGAGGGCTGGATATAAAAACAAACAAAAAAACAGCAACAAAAAAAGAATGAAGAAAAATAGCATGTTCCTTGTATATTTATCACCACCGTAAACGATGTTTTTACACAGCTGTTTGGGTCGTTCAGGTGTAAACAAGCTCTCGAAATGTAGTGTTGTAAGTTGTCTCATGTGACTTCGCTGCTATTCCAAGCAGACATTTTCAACCTGTTTCGAGTGCATTTTCAGATTCTAAACGTAGACAATACAATGCTAAATAACACGATGCCATGCCCTACAATATAACACAATACAATGCAATACAGCACAATGCATTTGCAGTACAGCGCAGTGCAGTGCAATATATATTTATTGATCCATTATGAAAAGAAGGCAAACGTTTGAACTCTAGGCGTGTGACATAATTCTACATTCTCCCAAGCAAACTAAAAATACAGTCATAAAACAGCATAAACATACATGAAGAGCATGTACATGTATATAAAAAAAACACATTTACATGCATGAAATTGCAAGGACCAATTATAACAGACGTTAACACCCTGTATCCAATCTCCCCTGAAGCAACATTTACATGCATGAAAAAAGCAAGGACCAATTATAAGGAATATTAACACCTTCTATGCACTTCCACTGAAGCAACATTTACATGCATGAAAAAAGCAATGAAGCAGAGAAAAAGGAATGAACGCCGTACACAGGGTCGTTTCACAGAGGTTCTCTTTTTCGATCTCTTCAGATTCAACGGGTGAGAATACACGACAGTGCGTAACAATGCGCGACGATGCGCGAACCTCTCATCAGTGTGACAAAAGGCAAAAGATTGAAACACTAGGACCCGTCCGGTCCAGCCGATTCTCACGCTCTGGCTTACAATTACTGTGACGGGATCAGCTAAGCTATTCAGAATTGTACTCACTGACAATGAGGAACGATATCACAATAAAATCATATTCATAAGAAACACGCAATTGCTTCCCCTAGCATCACAAGCAACAACACGCAATTAATTCCCCTAGCATCACAAGCAACAACACGCACGCGCAATCTCAACCACACATTCATTCAAAGTGCCACAAAAATAAATGCTATTACATATGCACCTCCCCTGAAGAAACATTTACAAGCATGAAAAAAAGCAAGGACTAATTATAAGGAACATTGACACCCTGATATCACTCCAACCAGACCACACACCACACTGAAAAAAAGGGCTGAATGCTTTCATTTCAACTGTTCATGGGAAATAAATATACCACTGCATGCCCATCTTTCCAAACGATTCAGAAGCAGTGTATGTTTTTGCTGGTGGTTCAGTTGCAGGACACATCCTCCACAAAGACCACAGGGATGGGCAGCTCCTGCCAAGAAGCTCCCTCCACCGGCACTCTGTCCTCCCTGCAGTCCAGAACCCAGATTGAGCAGTACATTCCAAGACTGAGTGGCGACAGCTCTATGGTCAGTGTCCAAAATCTCGAGCTCCGTTTGATTCTTATGGGTGGGGGTGGGAGGGGGGGGGGGCGTTTTCAAAAGCGCTCGTCATGTCATGGAGACAGTTCAACTCAAAAGCAGATCCAGACATCAAGAAGATAGTTATCTCCAGAATCATTTCCATTGACTTCAAAAAGATAGTTATCTTCAAATCCAGATCCAGTGACTCCAAGAAGATAGTTATCCTCAGTATAAGATCCAAAGACTTCAAAGAGATATTTATCCCCAAAACTATTTCCAGTGACTCCAGAAAGATAGTTATCCTCAAAACTAAAGCCAATGACTCCAAAGAGGTAGGTATCTTCAAAACCAGATCATATATCTCTTCGAAACCATCTTTAATGACTCCATGCATATACACATCCTAAAACTCGCGTGGAATGATTTCAATGAGGCTTTGTTAAATATCATCATATCGTGAAAATACTTCAGCCACGGAAGATTTTTCTGCATATACTTCAGACAGCTATCCTTTCGCATTTGTAATCTGTGGGAAGGCATAGCCCCTCTCGTTTTGTTTGTTATTTGTCCACATCATGCGTTTTACCTGCATTCTGCCTGGTTCTCTTTCTCGGTCTCCGTATCTGTCTGATATTTAGCGTTTAATTTTCCTTGCTTGAGCGACTTTCGCTCATCGTCTGCGTGTTTTAGAGTCCCGATATAAATAGTCACTCGTCAAAACAATTGATTTATGTAATAACTCTTGTTCTGTTATGTGATTCTCTCTCTCTCTCTCTCTCTCTCTCTCTGTGTGTGTGTGTGGTGTAAACTATAACATGGTGGGTGTCCATAAACCCATCTAGCCATCACATTTTGAAGAGCTGCCACTGGACAAGTCCTAAAGGTGGATAAATGTTCCAGCTATGATTTTGGCTATTGGAAAGTTGCACAAACTCTCTCAACAGCGGTTAGTTTGCTAGGCGTTAAGAAATGTCTGAGGTCAATGGAATTAGCATCGACAAAGGGAAGTTCTAAAGCGGCCGTTTAGTGTTTGCTATCTGTGCGCGCTTTAGATGCACAATCGCACAAATGTAGATCGCGATTTCCCATTGGTTGCCATATCCATGATGATCAAACAGTCAGACACTTATTCTATTGACAGACATCGTGAAAACCTGGCGTCCAACTCGAGCCAAATCACAGAAGCCCAAATGGCGTCCATCTAAAATCCAGGATCGGTTATCGTCACAGAATAAACGAAGTATATAAACCGTGTCAGTATATATCGAAAGTTGTTTGTTTTTATTTGTCTTCAAAGAGTAGATCCCATTTGTCATTCCACGATCCAGTCAGCAGCTGCAATAAAATAGGTTTCGTTTGATATAGCTGTTCCACTTTAAAAACAAAACAAAAACAAAATGAGCGACCAAAATTGAGGTTTCTTTAATGATTCTTAAGGCGAATGAAAAGCACAATCACAGATGGATACTAAAAACACACGCAATCCATCGGTATGCACAAACCCTCCCACTCCAACCTCAACCCACAAACCCACACTCACTCCACACAAGATGCAGACACACACACACACACACACACATACACACACACACAAACACACAAGCGAGCAAGCAAGCAAGAAAGCAAGACACAACATTGCATTGGCCAGGAGAAAGGTCAGCAATATTTCGTTTCCAGTTAACAAAGCAGACCATTATAATCCCTCGTTTGAGAAAAAAGTCACACATTCACCAGAAGCGGCTTTGCCCAGTCAGTAGCGCCTGTAGCAACCGCTCGCTCTCAGACAGTGCTGTTGCGTGGACAGCAGGGGTGTGTGCAGTCTGTCAGTTCAGAGTCCTTGAGGGTCGGGGTTCGAATCACGGTCTCGCCCTTTCTCGAAAGTTTGACTGGAAAATCAGACTCAGCGTCTAGTCATTCGGATTAGATGATACACTGAAGTTTCCTTGTGCAGCACATCATTGGCGGCCTAAAAAAAAAAAAAAAGAAAAAAGAAGAAGAACTCGCGGCAACAAAAGATATATCTGGCAAAATTATGGAGAAGAAATCCACTCTAACAGGTATACAAATGCACACGCATGTACTCAAACCCTGAAAAGCGCGTTTACTTATAATGCTGGTCAGGTATCTGCCTGGCAGATGTGGTGTAGCGAATATATGGATTTGTCCGAACAGTGACGCTTCCTTGAGGAACTGAAAATGAAACTTTCTGCCAGGCCAGTCAGCGATGTTTGCGGGAGTGAGGGGGTTAACCATCACACGTCGCCCCACAGATGGTGTGTGGATGCCAGCTCAGGCAGTGCCCTGCACAACATGGACATGCTACGGACGGGCCAGACGGGCCAACTTTTATATTTCTGTTTATCATGTTATCACTTATTTAGGTCAGGTCACGTATGACGTATCGCCACATTTTACTTTTTGCAAAAAAAAAAAAAAAAATATATATATATATGTATGTATATATGTATATATATATATATAGAGAGAGAGAGGGGGGGGGGGGTCTTGACAAGATTTCTGGATATAAAAGAAGTGGGGTGTTTTGTGGTGTTGTCGTTCCAACGCTAGCATCAGTGACAGAAGCGGCAGGCGCCGCTCTCTCGATGTTTGTGTGTGTGTGTGTCAGCAGGAGATGGACGAGAAGTCCATCAAGGAGATCTCTCACGAGTCGGACATCATGATCCACATGGCTCTGCAGACCACCCTGGAGCGGCTGGGGATCGACCTGGACCCCTCCGTGACCATGTACAGCTCCACCACGGTGGCCAAGGCCAAGGAGAAAAGCGCCGGCCTGCAGGCCAAGGAGATCATCAGCAACCTGCAGGACCCCACCACTTGCAGCCCGACTCGTGAGTGTCGCCCCCGCCCCCACACAAGCCCCAGCCCCTTCCCTCGCCAGAAACAGCCAACGACTGATCATTGTTTGCTGTCAGAAATAAATGAAAGGCTGGAATGAAATCAACTAGACAGCTGATAACCACACTGTAACTCAACCATCAGTAGACGGAAAGGTAATATATATGGTAAATAGCTAGTTCATTATAACAAAGTGCAAAAGTACTGAATCGCTGAAGGAGAGACAACAGTTTGACAGAGACTAAACTTTCCTCTCCCTCTCCTAAAAAAAAACAAAAACAAGAAAGGCAAGGCCTTCAGAACTTACTTGTGATACACTTTAAAAAAAATCCAAGTTTTTAGGTATTGAGTATAATGCATTTACTGTTATATTTATATTTTTTGTATTCTCTAAACTTGGCACTTTGATCTGATATTCGACCCAACAAAGGATCTGTCATTATTATCATTTTTTGTTCAAACAGGAACTTCTTTTGCTAAGCATGGAAGTTTTATTTATTGCAAACGTTTTGGTTTAGATAGCAGAACAAGGGAAATTACTCTGCTGGGGACTTACTTTGCTTTAAACTGATCTTTCTCATCTTAAACATTACATTTTGAAATTATACTCAATACATAAAAAGCTTGGATTTTTTTTTTAAAAAGTGCATCACAAGTGAGCCTTGGAGGCCTTGCCTCTCTTGTTTCAAAATATAATGTTTAAGATGAGAAAGATCAGTTTAAAGCAAATTAACTCCACTAGCATTACAGAGTAATTTCCCCTTTTTACTATCTGCAGCAAAACGTTTGCAAAATAAATAAAAATTCCGTGCTTAGCAAAAGAAGTTCCTGTTTGAACAAAAAATGATAAAAATGGCTGCTCTAGCTGTTGGGTCAGAATATCAGATCAAAGTGCCAAGTTTAGAGAATACAAAAAATATAAATATAACAGTAAATGCAGTTTGCATATAATTAGGCTTCATTCTTTATTTTTTTGTGCCAATCCCAGAAGCGCAATATTGCTTTAAACAAGATGACTGGAAAGAACTGGATTTTTCCTATTTTTATGACAAATTTGGTGTCAGCTGACAAAGTAGTTGCAGAGAAAATGTCAATGTTAAAGTTTACCACGGACACACAGACACACACACACACACACACACACACACACACACACACACAGACAACCGAACACCGGGTTAAAACATAGACTCACTTTGTTTACACAAGTGAGTCAAAAATAAAATAAAATAAAATTAAAATAAAAAGCTCGTGGACAGTGTCTAGTCCCACCGCTTTTTGACTGACGGTCCTGCGGTGTGTGTGTGTGTGTGTGTGTGTGTGCGTGCGTGCGTGCGCGCTTGTGCTTGGTGTGTATATTTGTATATATGTGTGTATGCGCGCTGTGCAGCGACCTTCGAGGACCAGGACCCCACCGTTGCAGCCTATTGCAAGCGCCTGCTGGCTCAGATCTCCCGACACACGGGGGATACTGAGGTGAGTGTTCCTGACAACGGCACATTTCTCACAACACACACACACACACACACACACACACACACACACACACACATTCGCACACGCACCCACACATCCATTCACACAGACACACACAATATGACCGTTCACGACGCACCCGTAGGGTGACAGAAATGAAAAAAGAACATAATGGAACTGGCAGAAAAAGTGTGCTTTGATCGGTACGAACAGAAAGCGCGTGTTCTCATTGGACTGTCACGACGGAAGGCACGTGTTTTTAGCGCGGTGTTGAAATGAGAACAGTTTGGTGTCAGCCAGTACGTCTGCAGCCAAGGACCAGGGGTGGGTTTCATGAAGCGATCTTTTCAGCGCTACGTCTGCTTAGATCATGAATGTTCCGGAGTCTGTGGAATTTACCGTGAAGTTAGGAACGTTCTTTAATAACAATAAACAAACTTAGCGCTGCCATGTTTGCTCATGCAGCCCATGCAGTGTTACATCTGTATGTCTCTTAACACGACCGAAAAAGGGCATCTCACGAAATGTAGGACTGTGTGTGTGTGCGCGCGCGCGCGTGCGCGTGTGTGCGTGCGTGCGTGTGTGCGTGCGTGTGTGTGTGTGTGTGTTTGCAGCATGACGAGAAAGAAGGGGAAGAAGTGATGGACACAAGGTCTATTGCCTCCTTCATCCTCGACAAAACGTTCAAGTCCATCGAGACAGGCCTCGACTCTGGCAAACTGATCTTGCAGTGCTCGGTGAGAGTGGTGGTGTCATTAGTGTACTCTGAAAAATGTGTTCACTTCCATTGTTTGTACAGCTAATGCATCAATGTTGATTTGAATGTGAAGGATATTATATAATTTGTCCCGCCCCTCCAAATTTCGGACGTACATTTTTATAGCAAGAATGCTTAAGATGAACGCAATAAATTTCCATGTTGCTGGGCATGGTTTTTAAAGGATTTTTCACAGGATCAAGTTTGGGCCCTGTTCTGTTTGTGCGCGAAGTATAAAAAATACATCATTTTGTCCACCCCAATCTCTAATTAAAATGTACTAAATTGGAATGCATATGTTTGAAACGGGGAGAGGGTAAACGTGTGTGGAATAGGGGGATAACTGTGTGTTGAATTCGGGGGTGGGGTGGGAGTAAATGTGTGTTGAATAAGGATGGATGAATGTGTGTTGATAAGCGATAGATAACTGCATGTGGAATAGGGGAGATAAATATACATGTCTAGAACAGAGAGGAGTGAAATGTATGGAAGCGAGAGAGAGAGACTTGCTGCAAGTCCATGGCTTCTGTGTACGAGTGTGTGGAAAATGAACATGTCAGTGTCTGTGAAAGCTCGGGGAAGAATTGATAACTCTGCGTTTTGTGAAAGGTTAGAAACACTCAAAACGCAGCCATGTCATGTCAAATCTGGAAGACACACACACAAAAGCAAACTCTGTTCTTTCTTTTTTTTCTTCTTTTTTTTTTTAATCCAACAAATAGGTGTTCGTGTATGTACCACTGTTCTAAAAATAGGCGGTAAGTGCATGCCTTCTTTGAGCCACTTTGCTAACTGAAGCCAGCGGAAGTGTACAGTCAGCCATTTTGCTACTCGTGTCACGTCAGTACAGTGCGAAACGGTAACTTCATATATGTAGCAACTTCTCAACGGACTGACAACTGGATACGAGTATCAGTATGGTGTCCAGTTGGCTTCAGCTTTCCTGGCCAATAAGCTATCCAATTATTTTTAGATCAGTGGTATGTACGTGTATAAGCTGCGCTTCCATGTGCATGAAACGGCATTTCAAACTCTATGTAATCACCAATCCTGCTGCCTGCCAGCCGCAGCCGTCCAAGGAGCTGGCGTCCTGTGTGACCAACACGCTGTGCGTTGTCCGCTCTGAGCTGGACTTACTGGACATGACCAGCGAAGGTGACGGAGAGGGAGGAGCGGAGGGGGAGAGCAACTTACCCTTCCGGGCAGAGAACCCCAAGACCCTGCACAAAGCACTTCAAGTCGTCGACCTTCTGGTCAAACTTATCCAGAGTGACATAGCGACGGCCAAGGTGTGTGGGGCTGTGTCTGGTGTTTCTGTGTCTATTATGTGCATGTCTTCGTGTGTCTGTGTCTGGGTGTATGTTCAGGTGGGTACACAATGTGGGTGGTGGTGGTGGTGGTTCAGGTCATCGTGGTGGCCCCATCATACAGTGTGGGTGGTAGTGGTCAAGGTGGTGATGGTCCCATTATACACTGTGGGTGGTGGTGGTTCAGATAGTGGTCCCATCACACAGAGTGGGTGGTGGTGGTCCCATCATACACTGTTAGTGGTGGTGGTCCCGTCATACAGGGTGGGTGGTTGTGGTTCAGATGGTGGTGGCCCCATCATACAGTTGGTGGTAGTGGTTCAGATGGTGGTGATCCCAGAACACAGTGTGGGTGGTTCTGATGATGGTCCTATCATACAGTGTGGGTGGTTGTTCTGATGGTGGTCCCAGTACACAGTGTTGGTGTTGGTGGTTCTGATCAAACAGTGTGGGTATTCGTGGTTAAGGTGGTAGTGCCATCTCACAGTGTGGTGGTGATGGTTCTGGTGGCGGTACTATTATATAGTGTGCTTAATTGTTCAGGTGGAATTCAAGTGGTCAGACAATAGACTGAGCATATTGGATAGGCCATCTGAAATATTCTTGGACAGCAACATATGGACTGCCAGCCATGAAGAACTGGCTGATGCCATCCTGCAGGTCAGTGTGTCTGCCTCTTTTGTTCTTTTCCGTGCACCACTGACTGTTTCTGCATGACTGGAAAAGAGTGTTGTGAACGGTTAAAGTACATGTTCACCGTTAACACTTGATGTCTGTTCTTGCTTCGCGGTTATTTCGCCTGCTGAGCGCCAACAAAATGAACATGTACTGTGTGTGTGTGTGTGTGTGTGTGTGCGTGCGTGTGTGTGTGTGTGTGTGTGTGTGTGTAACTTTTTTTCGATATATGAATATCTATGTAGCGCCTATCCTTGGTCAGAGACCAAGCTTTAGCGCTTTACAAACACGGAGTCGTTTACACAACAGGCTGCCTACCTGGGTAGAGCGGACTGACAGCTGCCATTAGGCGCTCATCATTCATTTCCTGTGTCATTCATTCAGAGTTCATGCACGCACACATACACACTCATACAGACATGTGACGTGTTTTTTTACGTGTATGGTCGTTTTATTCTATCCTTTAGAACCGAAACTGATTCCGTAACTAAGCGATGTTTGTCAGTAAAGGACTTAGTTGGTGGTGTCCTGCGATAGTGTAACTGATCACCACAGGCACTGCTGAATACAACCGATATGACTCGGCACCAGCCGAGCGTCCCAGCCCATAGTAAGGCCTTTTAACAACCATAACACTGATGGCTCCCAGTAATATCAGAGCCCACAACCTCAGGGACACTGTTTTGGCAGATGAGCGTCTTAAGAATTCTGCCACATTCCTCCTCGCGGAGCTAGATTGAGCAAACGTCTCCCTGGGAGTGGAGACCGCCGCCATTTCCCTCCAATGACAGTCACCAGTGAACCTGCTGCCACCGAGGACTTTGACAAGAACTCTCCAGCAATATGGAAATTGGGGAAAGCTCGAAAACTCGAAACTGAGATCATTAGAACAGGGCATGAAAGCCATAGAATCTGCGCAGTCTTGTGTAAACAAAGTGAATCTGTTTCAGTTGTGTATGTGTGTGTGTGTAGGTGGGTTGGGGGGGGGGTAAACTTTTACACTTTCATTGTCTTTTCGCTGGAAATACTTTGTCGATCAGGATAGCATGACAGTGAAGCACCATCAGATGTCTGAGGACACGCTAAGACACTAGAGCCCTGTCAGATGTCTGAGGCCAGGATAACATGACAGTAGAGTCTTATCAGATGTCTGAGGTCAGGATAACACGACACTAGAGCCCTGTTAGATGTTTAAGGTCGGGATAACATGACAGTAGAGCCCTGTCAGATGTCTGAGGTCAGGATAACATGACAGTAGAGCCCTGTCAGATGTTTGAGGTCGGGATAACATGACAGTAGAGCCCTGTCAGATGTCTGAGGTCAGGATAACACGACAGTAGAGGATTGTCAGATGTCTGAGGCCAGGATAACATGACAGTAGAGCCCTGTCAGATGTCTGAGGTCAGGAAAACACAACAGTAGAGCCATGTCAGATGTCTGAGGTCAGGATAACACGATTGTAGAGGCTTGTCAGATGTCTTGAGGTAAGGATAACACGATAATAAAGCATTGTCAGATGTCTGAGGTCAGGATAGCGTGACAGTAGAGCCTTATCAGATGTCTGAAGTCAGAGTAACACGACAGTAGAGGTTTGTCAAATGTCTGAGGCCAGGAAAACACAACAGTAGAGCCATGTCAGGTGTCTGAGGTCAGGATAACACGATTGTAGAGGCTTGTCAGATGTCTTGAGGTAAGGATAACACGATAATAGAGCATTGTCAGATGTCTGGAAAACATAACATTATAGCCTTTACAGATGTCTGAGGCTAGCATAACACGACAGTAGAACCTTGTCAGATGTTTGAGGTCAGGATAACACGACAATAGAGCCTTGTCAGATGTCTGAGGTCAGAGTAACACGACAGTAGAGGTTTGTCAAATGTCTGAAGTCAGAGTAACACGACAGTAGAGGTTTGTCAAATGTCTGAGGCCAGGAAAACACAACAGTAGAGCCATGTCAAATGTCTGAGGCCAGGATAACATGACAGTAGAGCCCTGTCAGATGTCTGAGGTCAGGATAATACAACAGTAGAGCCATGTCAGATGTCTCAGGTCAGGATAAGACGACAGTAGAGCCTTGTCAGATGTCTGAGGTCAGGATAACACAACAGTAGAGGTTTGTCAGATGTCTGAGGCCAGGATAACACGACAGTAGAGCCTTGTCAGATGTCTGAGGTCAGGATAAGACGACAATCGAGCCATGTCATATGTCTGAGGTCAGGATGACATGACAGTAGAGCCTTGTCAGATGACTGAGGTCATAGTAATACGACAGTAGAGGCTTGTCAGATGTCTGAGGCCAGGATAACACGACAGTAGAGCCTTGTCAGATGTCTGAGGCCAGGATAACACGACAGTAGAGCCTTGTCAGATGTCTGATGTCAGAATAACATGACAGCAGAGCACCTTCAGATGTCTGAGGTCAGGATAACACGACAGTACAACACACTATTTAAACTAAGAGCTATCTTCGAGCGTGAAATGACTTTTTGACATGTTTCGACATGGTAGTTTTTATATTGACAGAACAAGTTGAAGACATTTTTTTAATATGATATGTATATATATGGTGATGCTTGCAGACTTTCCGTGGCGTACTGAAGGACATGCTAACCCAGAACCAGTTCTTCAATCCAGACGCGGAGTCAGAACCAGTGGAGTCTGGTGAGCAGTTCACTTTGCCCTGCCTGCCCTTTCTCTTGGACGACTTGATTCTGTCCCACTTGCAGCTTATGTCTTCCCAGTTTCTCAGGTACGCCCAGGGCCTCGAATATAGCCTGGAATTCATGACCAAAGAAGCCGTGATGGTTCTTTGCTCTCTGAACGAAATCGTCAAGGAAATGCTTGATGTCACAAAGGCATCCTCACCTACTGGCGACGATTCTGAAAATATAAATCCGTCAGACAACAAGAAACTGACTTTCTTAAAGATAATGGACGAGTACGTCTTCAGGCTTCTCTGTGACTATTGTGATGGCTGCAGCATGCGTGTCCAGTCGCTGATGGACAACCATCAAAAGGGTCTCCAGCCTTCACTGAAGCCGAGAAAGCAAGAGCCCAGAAAGGTAGAGAAGACCAAACCATCAACTAAAGAGCAAGCGAAGAAAAACTTACCTTGTAAATCTTTGTTAGTGTACAGACCCCTGACGGAAGTGAAGGGTGACCTGAACACCCTGCTAACCTCCATAGACAGCTTGAGTAAAGCTGTGCAGCCGGAGAAAGACGCTGATGAGGGTGGTGGTGATGAACTGTACCCTAGCAAGGACGTCTTGCTGCATGCCATCAGTCAGATCGTCATGTGTGTCAAGAAGGGTTTGGTGGCGGATTATATCCTCACAGATCTCGTGAACATATTTGTCAAAGACTCCTCAGATTCAGAAAGTAAAGAAGATCAGAAACTGAAGCTAACGATCGAGCTGGATAATCTGGCGAGAGCTGTTGTGAACGGGAAAATCCCCACGGAAAGACTGAAATCCATTGCTGCTGAAATCAGCGAGTTGGAAAAACGCCACGTGGAAGACCCACGCCGGTTTGCCCAACAGGTGAGAAGGGCATCAGTCTCCTGTGGGCCCAGTCCAGAGTACCTGAAAATGGCTGTGGCAGATTTGCTGTCAGGTTATCGCAGAGCCAGTGACCCCACGCCCGATCCCTCTGCTCTTCGCCTTTTTGAGGAGGCAGAGGAACACGCCGATTCTCAAAATGTAAGTCAGTCTGAACCAGAACCAGGAAACCTTGTTATTGTGCCGGCTCCTCTTTCTCAGCAACGATCATCTATTGACGCTCGCACTGTCAGTAAATTATGTCTGAGTGATGACGCGACGGAAAACCGTGAAACCACCCTGAATTCAGTGTACTCTACCATGGTATCTCTGAAGACCAGTCCCGTTTCCCAAATGATAGAGAAAGATGTCATCGCGGAGCAGAGCGAAACCACGGTCACAACTTCACGGACCTCAAGCATCGGCCGTAACGCGTCCATACTTTCAACCTCAGGTACGGTTGTTGTTTTTTGTTGTTGTTGTTTGTTTTTTTGTTGTTTTTGTTTTTTGTTGTTGTTTTTGTTTATTTTTTTGGTTTTTTGTTTGTTTTGTTTTTGTTGTTACCAGGATTTTTCTGTGTATTTCTTTTGAGCTTTCTTACTTTCGTTCGACACAAATCTATACCGGTTCCCTTACACGTTTCCTTGCACCCCCCTTTGGTCAGCTTCACATTGTTCACGATTTGCGTCTTTTGTATTTATTTATTTATTTATTGAGACATCTTGCTATTGCGCGTATTTTTGAAGCATGGAAACATTCACTCAAACATCTGCATGCAAATATATGCATATGATTTAAAACATAGGTAAGAGAGAACAATTAAAAGAGATCATGTCATTGAATAAATCAAGAAATGTATCAGATATAAAAAGATAAAAAAACGAAATAATGAGAACAACAAAAATGTAAACAATTGAAAGACACACACAAGCACGCATGCACATAGATACATACATGCATACATACAAAACACACAACGCACGCACGCACGCATACACACACACACATACACACGCACACGCACACACACGTATACATGCACCGACAAACGCACGCATACTCAGACACACTACTCACGCAATGACACACACACATACACGCACCTACAGGCACATACACACACGAACACAGATCAACAATCAAATAATGCGAAATAACTACGACATTACTTGATAAAACGGTTCCAGCTAAGCATTTCTTCGAAGAAACATTAGGCATAACATATATAGATTAAAACTGGAAAGATGAAACAAATGTTCACACACACACACACACACACACACACACACACACACATACGAGCACGCACACACACACACACACGCACGCACGCACACACACAAACGAAAGGCTTTTGAAACAAACAGACTACAACATTACATGATAAAGCAATATTTATCAAACATTTCTAGTAAAAACGTACGTACATTACATCTATGAACAAATAAAATAAAATAAAATAAAATAAAATAATTACAAAAAAACACACCTGAAAATGTAAATTATGTACGCATTGTAAAAACACTCACACCTCCACCCCGCCCCATTCACTAGTACACAACAGACACACACACACACACACATACACACACACATACGCGCGCGCGCACACACACGCACACACACACACACACACACACACACACACACCACATACACTCAACAACAACAAAAGCACACACAGATGAACAACTGAGTAAACAAACTAGAACATTACATCATAAAACAGTTCCTGTTAAGCATTTCTCACATATATATTTATACAACACACACACACACACACACACACACACACACACACACACACACACACATCCACACGCACGCACGCACATACTAATCACCCATCCGCACACAAGCAACACACAGACACAAGCGCGCGCGGGTGTACACACACACACACACACACACACACACACACACACACACACACACACACACACACACCACACACACACACACACACACACCTCCATTTCATACGACATTGTATGACTGTCTCAACATGTGTGTCTTGACGGCAGTTTTGAACTGTGAGGGGGCACATACTAATAACCCATCCGCACACAAGCAACACACAGACACAAGCGCGGGCGGGTGTACACACACACACACACACACACACACACACACACACACCACACACACACACACACACACACACACACACACACACACACACACACACCTCCATTTCATACGACATTGTATGACTGTCTCAACATGTGTGTCTTGACGGCAGTTTTGAACTGTGAGGGGGTTTCAGAGTGACGAGTTGTGAGTGTAAGTTGGTTCCAAACAGTTGTCGCAAAGTGAGAAAAAGATCGGTTGCCATACGTCTTTGTTTTGGTTGAGGAACAGTAAAGGTTCTGTTGTAAGAAGAAGAGCGGTGTTGGCAGGGGTATAGACATGAGGGAGATCAGAAAGTTAGACAGGAAAGTTGGGATCAGTGAGAGAGTTGAAGCAAAGAGTGGATGTTTTGTGTTGTAGTCTTGCAGAGATCGACAGCCGGTGAAGTTGCTGAAGGAGTGGCTGTACATATTCATGCTTTCTGACTTTGAAGATCAGTCGTGCTGCTGAATTTTGAACCTTTTGAAGTCTGTCAAGGAGGTACTGAGGGATGGCAGAGAGTAAGGAGTTACAGTAATCAAATTTAGACAGAACGAGAGAACAGACGAGAGTTTTGGTTGCATCAGAAGTGAGAAGATGGCGAATGATACTGATTTTCCAGAGTTCATGGAAGCAGAGTGACAGATGTTGGATACATGTTTTTCCATGGACAGTGTGTCAGAAAAAGTTACCCCTAGGTTTCTTGCAGTAGATGAGAACTGGATGTTGGTGTTGCCAACAGAGATTGACGAAGGAGCCGAGTCAGGCAATGGTTTGTTCTGTGAGTGAATCGATAGGACTTTAGCCTTGTCATCATTTTGTTTGAGTTTGTTTGCAGTCATCCAGTGTTTGATGTCAATGATGCATTCTTGAATGCTGTTAATGGTGTTATGGATCTGGTCAGGTGCGCGTGAGTCATATAATTGTGTGTCATCGGCAGTAGACTGGCTTTGGTCGTTGTGCGGAGTTGTGATGGTACCAAATGGCTTTGTGTACAAAATGAAGAGCACGGGTCCCAAAACTGATCCCAGAAGGACTCCGAATCCCAGAAGAGAAGGTTGAGAACAATGTTTGTTAGTAATGACAGTCTGGGTTCTATTGTACAGGTAAGATTAAAACCATTCTACTGTTTGTACAATCGGAATCTGACATTGTGCTCCTCTTATTCACATTGTTACAAACGCGAACTGTTTCATTGCCAACTTGCCTATTCTTTCCGTGATATGAAACCAAGCAAAGACCCGAAATAGCATTCATTACATACGAACATTTGCTGTCATTATTTTACCTATAACTTCTCTTTCACATACATTGAGTCTAGATTTCGGCATAAAAAGGCGGGGCCCGGTCCTATCCTTCCGCTGTTTAGTGCCTTTCCCAAGGACCCAAAACCATGCCGAAACAAAGCCTCAAACCCTGATCACTGATAAACACTGGATCAGACGCCCAACGCCTAACCGACCCTGCTTCGGTAGCACAGCGAAAAATGAAAGTAAAAATGAATATCCAAAATGAGCATACAGACAAAAACAAAAAACAAAACAAAAAAAACAAAAAAAACAGAGGGGATCTAAAACACTCAAGCCACCGAAGAAACACAAACCCAGAAAATGCCCAGTTATGAAGCTCCGCAGAGAGACAAGCATGAAGTACCCAGACACGTGCACATGAAATGGACAGATATAACAGTGTTGTTGTTTTTTTAATGACAGATAAAACATATTTTGAAAGTAGTATAATAGTTTGAGCGGAACTGGAGAGTGGATTTTTCTTGGAAAAACCTGGATATAGTTCATGTCTTAGAACGATTTTTCATGAAACCTGGTATAATGACTGGTCATCTTGACAGCATTATCGCTATCGAAACTTAAGATGAAAGGTCAAAGGTCAAAGTCACCAAGATGGCTGAAGATACTGATAGGAAAAGCAATTCATGTGGGGACAACAGATATAAGTTCTTGCATGCAACCTTCACCAACTGCTATTTTTTATGGTTAAACAAAATCAGAATAGACACTACAGAACAGCACTGAAGTAACTCAACAGCACTAGACAATCTCCTTTGGTGCGTAGCCCAGTGGAGACCTCATACTGTTGACTGCATGCTGTCGGACGACGGCAGACGAACCTCGGTATAGCTGTTTATTGGGTACTCTGGATGAGCGATATGTGGTAAGAAACTCTAGGGAGAGCTGGACTATACAAGGTCATCAGAGAAGAATCCCCCCTCAGTCAAGTGTTATGGCCCTTAACTCCTGACACTCTAAGGGGACCAGGCACCACCCAGGTCATGACTCCTGGATGCCCTTGTATTGCCGCCTTTTTTTTTCTTTTCTTTTTTCTTTACCAACCTAGTCCTCAGCAGGTTCGAACCCGCGCCTCCAGGGTGGTCTCTACTTCAGAACTGAGTCACCTTTCTGGCAGACGTTTTAACCACTGAGTCATTGTACACCTTGTTTGAGTTGTACACCTTGTTTATGAAGTTTACTTTCATTCCTACTCGATCAGATCCAGCTGGAACTCTTTTCTGCTTCTTCTGCCATTGCCTTGAGAGCTCTTGTCCTCTCTCTGCCAGAAATTGACAGTTGTTTCACGAGGCTGTTGGCAGACGCGCTTACAACCTCTTGCACCAATCTCTATGGCGAGGACTTTGGCTTGGAAGCCAGATTCTCTCAGGCTGCTGGCTAGACCAGCATACTTCTCGGTCTTGTAGATGTGGGCTTCCTCCATTCTGCTGTCGTATGGCATACTGAGCTCAATCAGAATCGTTTGTTTCGTTGCCTTGAAGTAGAGTACTATGTCAGGTCTCATGCCGCTCTTGCTGATGATTTCCGGGTGTTTCTTCCCCTCTGGTAGGTCAGCTGTGCATTCCCAATCTTCGGCACCATCCAATAGCCCACGTTTCCATGCTTTGGATGTTACAGCTGTTCCTGAGGAACTTTACTGGAACTTCTGGTAGTGTTGGTGCTCCTTGGGCAGTACTCACCACTTGTGCGATTTCTTTTAGCACTTGGTTGTGCCTCCATGCGTACCCTCCTTGGCTTAACGCTTAAGGAAACGTTTCACTGTTTGTTTGCCATGGCAGAATGGGCAAGCAGGGTCCTCTGATATCCCCCATTTCACCAAGTTTGTATTCGAGGGAAGGAGGTCGTACACAGATCTGAGGATGAAGCTGATCCCATGTTGTCCACTGCTCGTTCTGATACTTTGATGAATATCCATTTCCGAGAGCCAGTCAAGCATCAGCTGTTTCCGTTAATTTCCGCGCTCGTTCTTCTCTTCGCGCACCACTGCCGACCCAGTTCACAAACGTGCTCTCAAAATCCTAAAATGAAGGGAAGCAAGTAGCAGGACTTTGACACGAATGAATGAATTGTGCATTTCCAGTGCTGGGGGAATTTAAGAAAGCATGCTGGTGACAGATGAGAACGTCGCTTTTGACAGGAATTTCCAAAAATGTCGTTTGCAATCAAACCATAGAATATTTTGATGTGAGTCTATATTTGCGAGCGATGCTGCACAGTTACTGAGTGCTCTCAAAAGGGTTTGTTTGTGTTGGGTGTGTGTGTTTAAATATGTGTTTGTGTGTGTGCATGTGTGATCAAAACCAACAATACAACAGTCTGGTGCGATGATCTAATCATGTGTTATGTCTAATGGATTCAAAACCTGCTTCTTTTTAAATTGTCCACATGCACGCAAACCCATCGTTCGCAATTAGATTTGCCTGTATGCTTTTCCCCTCAGGCACCCAAGCTACGAGTATTTCAACCGTTGAAAAAAAAAAATGTTGAAAAGGAGGAGTCTACGAACTTTTCCTGATGCAACCAAGTAGAGAAAGCCTTCAAAAACAGAAGAGTACTTTTGACGATCTTACTACCTGTTATCTGTACAATACACACGTTGAGCTGGTCGCTTCGACTGGATCTTTCGCATTTAGACCTACCTACCCTAATGGCATCTCTTATGGTAAGCAGCTGAGTTGTTGTTTTTTTTCAATTGTGAAGAGACGTGTGTGTGTTCCAAAGTCAATAGGAATCACACATGAACTGTGACGGCCTTGCATCCCTTGTTTCATCTGCTTTTTATTTATCTTTTTTTTTCTTCAAATTCGAGATCAAGGACAGAACATTGTGTGATTAAAATGCTCTGTTGTAAGACATTTTACACCATTCCGTCATTCCTGTGTGGAACGGGAGTCTTGAAAGCCTAGTCTCTCTTTCGTATTTTCTGTCACAACTGTCCGGTTTATTCATGTGTATTGCCCTCTTGAACATTTCCCTCCCCCTCCCTCCACCCTCGCCCCAACCTCACTTTGCGGTCAGTCAGTGCCTAGTGGACTGTAACTCATTCGAGGAGAGATCGAAGACGTCCACACTGGTATCAGCTTTCCTTCCTTCAGAATTACATTTCAGCATTTTGTATGGCTTTTTTGTGTCTGTGTTAGATTTTTATTGAAATCTTATATCACCAGCCTTTGCTTGAACAGAAACGTATAGGTGGTAAGATAGGGCGTGCTTTTATTTGTTTGGTTGCTTGTTTCATTTTTGCTTTTCTTCCACTGTTTCAGTTGTCTCTCATAACTGCCGCCCTTTTCCATTCACCTTAATAATGATAATAATTAGAATAATGTGCATTTGAAATAATAATAAAGATAATGTACATTTGTATAACGCCCTTTCTCTCTAAGACCACGGGGCGGTTTACATGAAAGAAAAGTTTACAAATTACATGAACCATTCATGACCACTCTTTCTCCCGCCCCCTCGCACACCCCCCTACCTCTCTCATTAGTAATATTTACAAAGTGAGCTGACAGACATGTGGTGGTGTTGGAAAAAAAAAAGGAAAGAGAAAAGATGAGTTTTTAGTGAAGAGCGAAAGGCAGAGATGGAGTCAGATGAACGGATATGACGATGACTGCACTGCATGTCTTGATTCTTGGCATGCCAGCCAGACTTTTTACTCTGGTGGGTGAGTAGTGTGACTGGAAACACTGGTACGGGCACAAGGCGCTTACTCGTTAATACAGTTTCTGGTGACAGTATCATACTTTGTATTTGTCTTTTTATACCAGTTGATTTTGTACCCCCAGCCCCCCCACGCCCCCCCACCCTTCCTCTCTCTTTTGTGCTTATGCTTAATCTATCGGTAACGGATTAAATAAAATGACTGGTACTTTCAGCACAGGCTGTGCCATCAATGTGGATGCGTTAAGTTTGATGTGCAGTGATGGTTTGTTATTTGGGAATGGTTGCGGTTTGTAGACGGGAAGGGTTTGTTGTTGTGTGTTGTTTATTGTTGTTTTTATTCCTCGTGATGTGGCGTTCACGGCTGGCTTGTTTTTAAATGCGAATGACTGACGACTCCAGTCTAGTCTATGTGATCAGTATGAAAATGTTTGGTGGTGTTGTGACACGCTTCGCGTGGATGAAAGTTTGTTCACCTCATTCAGACCCGATATTGTCTCTGCCGCCAGCGAGACCATACACACCACGAACTGAAATCAAAGTGAATGTCTGTCACGCGTCAGTGCACTGGAGGTATCAGAATCGATCTGCCATGTAAGCGTTTATTCTCCTTTGGAAATTAGCACGCAGTTTGTCATCGAAATCTCTATTGTTGTAAATATCGATTATCACTATTAAATTCAGGACTTGATTTACATTTTTCTGTTATATGGGGGTGATTTGCGATCTGGAAGACATGAAGTCATGAGGCACGTGCAACACAATTCCAAAAGACAAAAAATAAAAATAAACAATCAATACCAATAGCAGAAAGCATAGCATCATAAGCCATGGACAGTAGAAATGGTCTTTATTTAATTAAGAAAGGAAAATTAAAGACTACAAACGTTTCTCAAAATGAACACTTCCAGAGGAAGACATGCATACAAGGACTGGAGATTTTTTTTTTTTCAAATGGAGAAATCCAATTCAAAAGGAATTACGGTATAAACGGTTTAAACAGATAGACGTGATCATGGAGAAAAACAAGTGCCAGTAAACAGCTCCACCATCATTAAATGCCATGACAAAGATTCTTTGAAGAAGAAAAAAAGAAACAAAGAATACCAAATTGGAAGGGGGTTACGGAGAGGGGAATATAAACACATCAAAGACAGCAGCTGATGGGGTTAGAGAGTAATTGAATTCTTTCTAAGGGTGAGAACCATTTTGTTGTGCATTACTCGAGTTTCGTCCCTTGTGAACTCGTCAATTGGTCAGTAAGAGAACTATTCAATCTGCGTTTTATTAATTTCTATGAATCTTCCAGGCGACATCCAACACCTGCATTAAATAAGTCTGTATTTTCCTTCATTTTTGAGCCACTTATCACATGTTTCACACATTGCAGGCAATGAAGACCAAGCGCAGACAACAGAACTTGGTTCTGCGACGACAGCGATGGTCCAAAGGAGCTCTGTGCAGGACAAATCCGTGGTGGCAGAGAATGAGCAATCGTATTCTCAAGAGATTCCATCGAGATCTTCGTCAGTCACAGGGCCTCCCCATGCATCCCACAGTTACACAGAGCTCGCGTCTGATGAAGAAGGGGACGACAGGAAGTCCAGTGGAAAGGGCAGTGATACAGACAACAGCAGTCGGGTTTCCTCGGCCAGTGCTGGTACTGGCATGCCTGCTGCAGCTGGAGATGGCGAGGAACCGGCACCAGAAGGGGATGGAGACAGCGAAAGGGGCCAGGGAGGGAGCATAGGGAAGTCACCAACACCAGAAAACAGCAGGACCAGCCCGGCCAGCGGAAGCGAGTCCAATGTTCCTGCTGCAGCAGCAGAGGGTAAGGAGCCAGCACCTGAAGGCGACGCTGAAGGCGAAAGGGACCAGGGAGGGAGCATAGAGAAACCTGCAACTCCAGAAAACATCAGCAGGACCAGCCCCGCCAGCGGCAGTGACTCTGATGTTCCTGCTGCAGCAGCAGAGGGTAAGGAACCAGCACCTGAAGGCGACGCTGAAGGCGAAAGGGACCAGGGAGGGAGCGGAGAAAAACCTGCAACTCCAGAAAACATTAGCAGGACCAGCCCCGCCAGTGGCAGTGACTCTGATGTTCCTGCTGCAGCTGGAGACGTCGAGCAGCCAGTACCTGAAGGGAAGGACAGCGAAGGGGGCCAGGCAGGGAGGGAGGGGGTGTCTCCGACGTCAGACGGCAGCAGAGGCAACAGAAGTGAGGAGAGTCTGAACAGCGCAGATGGCGACTGCAATCGAAGTGCCGTCAGGTTGGTAGCTCTTCCTCTTCTTTTTGTTCATCCTCCTCATACCTCTTCTACCTTTTGAGTCATTAGGGCATTGAACAGATGAACTGTTCACCAGATTCCTCCAGTTGTCAAAGCCTGGGTCTCCGCAAATATTTTCCCGTCCATTCTGCAATGATGTCTCTCCACCATTTTATTCTGTCTCTCCCCCCCACTCCCCCACCCCCATCTCCTTCCTCAACAGTTCCTTGGAAGATTGTTTTAGCAGGGCCATTGGATCATGTTGCATGATCATAGTGTAGCCGAACCGAGTGGTTCTAATAGGGGACGGTACAAATGAACTAACTAATGATTGACTGAATAAAAGGATAGATAAAAATTCCCGCGCACAGGCCAGGAACATATAGAGGCCAGTCACAAATGGGTTTTTCTATTGTTTTATTTACAACAGTTATGAGAACATAAGAAAAGAAGACATAAACTAAAGGAGAAGAAATAAAGAAGAATAGAAGACAGTGCCTGGAATGACACAAACAAATGTCATTAGCACAACATGTCGGCACAAGTGAATAACAAAGCACATGTATACATATTACATGGAAAGACTACCACTTGGTAATGCATGTGTGAAGACCAAACACTGACATCAAATGACATTAATTTTTCTAATACATTTAAACAGTGCAGTCAAAGTGATTTAAGTTATGCTGATTTAGTGAAAGTACACTGACAGTATAGATTAGGTAAAGCTTATACTGTGTCAAAGTGACTCAAATGAATCAGTTTATCATGTTGCACTATACTGGAGTACGCCGTATAGGAGACAGCATGATAAGTAAATTACAATTAAAAGACTGTGATATATATCAGATGGTTTTAACCAATAACTGATATTAATCCAACACTATCTTGTAATCACAACAGCAGAATACTACACACATCTTAGAGTACTCAGAATCAGTGAAACACTAACCTTCATCAGTGACAGCAAATGAGAAAGAACGCGTCATATGCACTCACTAGAATATTCTGGAACAAACTATCAGTGTCCAGAGACGTCAATGACAGTGACGTTAAGAAGAATCAATTGGAACACTGCTCCAAGCATATGACGACATGGTGATTATTTAGATCAATCATAGCTGAGCTGTAACTAACATGTCAAAGCAATAACTGAATAAAGAATTAACTGAACAAAGCAATAACTGAACACACTCATATGAACACAAGTACTGTGTCGAATAATGCAATTTACAAATCAACATATTCTACACACTAGTACTTACAGCGATACGTAGCGAGATGTTAGCCGTTGTGAGAACACACACGACACACACTCACACTGCCCGCGACGCAGCAAGAGAGAGCAGCTCTGGTCAGATGACTGACCAGGTATGAAATGACCACTCATTACTCGCTCTGCCAATTTATACAGGTTAAGGGAACTACAAAGACAATCACGTGTGCTGCAAGCAGATCGAATCTAATCAGGCCAAATCCGACGACAACTGTGTTTCTGACAAGGTGTTCAGTGACAGATTTCTAAATGATTCCTGAACCGATTTACATCAGATAAGTTTCAAAAGAAAGAGCTCAACGCCTACTTTCTAATGAGTATAAAATGAAGTGTTGATTATTTACTATGAATTTATAATCTTAATTTAAGTCGCCTGAACAGGGTCAGTTCTAACGAGCTCGTCACTGAAAATTACAAACTGCGTTAAATCAGTTTAACGTAGGCAAACATAAATGGAATAGACTTAAAGATGGAACTGCGATGATTCTGCCAGTTTGCAATACTTGCAGTTTATTGATCCGACAAAAGAGATATTAATTAATTACAGTGGAGCAGAAACACAGATTCCAGCTCAGCCAATAGGGTACCGCGATGCGACACTGGTCGAGCCGTGAGTAGGTTGTCTGGCAAGGACAAAACGATGTAAGCGGCTTTTCGTTTGAACTGGGAGTGACGTCACACATATTCTGCATGCGGGTTAGTTGCGAAAACTGTCATCTGCTCTAGCTTGTGTGTGAAACAATTTTTGAAGCAAGCATAGTGCTTGGTCACAATAGTAACGTTGTTTTCTTTTCTTAAGTGATGTCAGGATGGCCCAGAGTGCTACTTGATGGTTTAGTGCACTTATTCATTGGTAATGTGATCAATGTATCTGATGGGTAGTTTGTTGCAATAACACTTTATTTCCAGGGCTTCAACTCTTCTTGATAAAACCGCCGCTAGAATCCTTGCATTGCATGCATACAGGAAGACGGATATACTTAGTACACGCAGGAGTCTTAGGTGTTTCATGGAGATGTTGCTGTTCTTCCATATAGGCTTCAGTCTTTTTAATCTGGACAGTGCTGATCCTGTCTTTGCTACCCTTGAGGTAATTTCTGATTCGGATCCTTTATTGCTGATGATGTATCCCAGGTAGGTGAACTATTGAACCCTAGCTTCTGTCACTGGACAGTATACCAGCAGTGATGGTGGTATTGTAGCTGGCCATCAACTTGGTCTTTTCGGTACTGTTTTCCTTGCCTTATCTTGCCGATGTTTTACCCAGTCTTTTGATAAAACAAAGCACAGTATTTTGCACTTGAGGTATGTGTGACTGTCACTGGTTATTGGGTCGTCTATTATGGTTTCATGCAATTAGTGCATAACCAGTTAAAAAGCTGGATCAGTTTCAGTGGTAGAACACGGGGTTGTCAAATATAAAACTGAAAACATTGCTCCATTAGTAAATTGATGTGGTTTTTTTGTTTGTTTGTTGTTGTTTTTAATGTATTTCTGTTTTTTAAGAAAGTACACGTTGAAAATATTTCTGGGAAAATTCACGAGAAACGTTTGCGTTTTAGCGAAAAGAACACTCTTGATGTTATAGTAAACTATGATGACTTTGTTGTGGTGTTTATAGATGTATGCATATACTAACAAAATGCTTGACTCCACAGGAGAGTGCGCCGGGACCAGGTTTGTCGTGTGGATGACGTGAAAGGACTGGAGACGCTACCCTCGGAGAACCACTGGAGTTCCTTCAGCCACTGTCGGCCTGTAACCAAACAGCTTCCTGAAATCCGACACCCGCATCTGCAGCACACTACAGATCTGCTTTTAGCAGAGCAGCAGAATGAAAATCAACACTCCACCATTAAGCAAAGTCAAAACCACAAGTCGGAAGCTCTGCGAAGGGAAAACCAGCTCCTACCTTTGCAACAGAACAAAACGCAGCGTTTACCAATGCAACTAAACACAGAGCAGCTTCTTGCCGTGCAGCAAACTTTAGGTCAGCACTGCTCCATGCAAAATAAAGGCGAGCATCCGCTAAATCAGCAAAACACAAGGCAGCACTTCCCCACACAGCAGAATAAGAAGCAGCCGTTAACCTTGGCTCAGAATAAAAATCAACATTCAACCTTGCATCAGAATGAAGACCAGAACATTTCCACTCAGCAGAATGTAAGCCAGCACTTACCACCGCAACAGAACGGCAGAGGGGAGAAAGACGGAACAACAGAGTTAAGAAAGACAAAGCACAGAACAAAAGGACAATCTGTCCGTGAGCAGCAGGCAGGTGAACCATGGAAAAGCCCAGTCCTGCAGAGCTGCAAAGGAATATCTGACGTCTGTACTGAAGAGAAAGACGTAAGACAAGGACTCTGTCATGCCCACAGAATGGCACAAGATGGCAACTTTCCGACAGGAGATACGTCACTGGCACCGTCAAAGCTGACGTCACAAACAAAAAAAAGTGTTGCTTCCAGTGACAGTGCCTCCCCGCACACCTTTGTGGCTGTGACCCTGCAGACGGACCCCGAGGGTAGCAGCCTCGCTTTGTCAACAAAGAAGCCCTCCAAGAACGCCACTGTGCTGCATCCCTATCTGGAAAAGCTGTCAGTAGCTCAGTACAGCAATCGTTCCCTGACCAGCCAGGAAAAACGAGCCCAACGGAAGGCTTTCGAATCCGGCTTCTCTATCTTTAACACCAAAAAGAAGAACAAACCGACATCAAGTCAGATGCAGAAACATGACCATAACTTGGACCGGATAGAATCTGCCTGTGTGAAAAGTGATCACGCTGACGAGACCCGAACTCCTGGCCAAACCACGCCCAGAGTGCCGTGTCGCCCAGCCTCATCTGCCCACGTTAAGACCCCACAGTCATCTGTGCAGATCTCGCCATGCTCAGAGAACTTCAGGGCAGCACAGCACACTTCTTCAGTTGCGCCTCACCCACCATCTACACATCAGCCTCCACATGTCAGAGGCTCTTTAGAAAGAAGAAATATTCAGAATAGTTATGTGTCTTCAGAAGTTTCCCGTATATCTGAAAGAATGACTGTGGCTCAGAAAAACCGCATTAAAGACGCACGAGAAACGGTGCAGGCATTGCCTGTCGGTGTTTTGCCGCAGTGTCCTAACCGGGAAGACCGACACCAGAGCAAGAACATCACCAGTACATGTACAGGCACAGGTGAAGATCGTCCTGTGACGTTTCCTCTCCTCCCCGCCCCTCCCTGTAAGAAAGGCAGCAGTACTGTCAGAGCGAATATTGGCAAACTGGTCACGTGTCTTAGCACAATGGGTCGAAAGGCAAGTACCTTACCACGCGAAGACAGAAGCAGTTTGGAAGGGAAGACTACAAATGTCACGGGATCAGACGCCTACGATCAGTCTGTGACGGTGTTGCGCCAACCTCCCAAAGGAGCCCCCGAGGTAGCCGTGAATGAACTTAAGCTGAAACTTCACAGTGTCCTCAGAACCCTCAGCGGTTCTCACCGCAGCTCGAGGGATGATCGGAAACTAAAACATTGCAGCACAACAGAGCACAAACGAAAAGACAAATGCAAAGCAGATGTCAAAACCATGCATGAAACCGAAGACCAGCGACCAAAGGAGCAGACCATTTCCAAAGAGCGCAGTCACAAACGTCGTAACGTAATCAAAGAACCCAAATTAGAAGGAAACTCACCCAAACCAGAACTTGATGCAAGACGTGGTGACACTCCAAGCGGTCCCCATTCCTTATATGGTGCAGCCAGTCAGCCACGAGTTCCACACCCCACACCAACACGGGCCCTCCCTGATCTGTGTGGTGGTGGACCCAGCCCGCTGGGGAAGGGAGGCGGCGGAGTGGACAGTGTGTGCGGACAGGGACCTCCCCCTCCACGTGCTATGCACGTGCCGCTCGGCCAGCCCTCAGCCGGGGAAGTCACACCTGTCCACCGTCTTCCCCACCCACCGGGGCGTGCCGGGCGCCACCTGCCCTCAGCTGCCTCCAGAGGTGCCCCCTTCAGGCGTGTCCACCGAGCTCCCCAGGGAGACGGCCGTGGTGGCGGTGCCTTTCAGGTCCCGGTCCTCACCAGTGACGTCAGGACCAGTCAAGGTCACTCCAGGAGAGGGGTGAAATCGATGCAAGCGGAATGATATTGTTGTCATTTTTGTTGTTGCTGTTGTTGTTGTAATGATCGCGTTTTGGGGAGCGGGAGGGTGAAGGTGAGAAGGGATGATCATCCGTGTCTCATTTTTTCCCGTTATTACTCTAGTGTGTAGGGTCAGCGGTGTGTTCTGGAACGGCACCCTCTTTTCCTTGGGTACGTGATGGTGGCACCCCGTCTTTTCCTGGGGTATTTGACGGTAAAACACCGTCCTTGCCAGCACTTAACCAGTGAGTCCGGCACGTTTTGGTTCTGTCCCTGCTTTCTTCACCGGCATCCATTCCTGCCCTCAACACGCACGCGCGCACTTACTTACACACACACACACACACTCAACTCACTCATTCACTCACTCACCCACCCACTTCCTTTACCATTACCACCACTACTGCTGCAACCAAAGCGTGTCAAAAGACAGGTTGGATCTAGATACGTTCAAATGCCTCCAAACAGTAGTCTTCCAGAAGCTTGACTGACAGTTTTGTTCTTGCTTCAGGAACATTGCATAACTTCCGTTGTATATCCCCCCCAAATCCGCAGATTCTAATTGGCCCTCCAAAAATCGTGCTTTGAGACATTTTTTTTTTTATTCGCCAAAGTGCTCCATCTGTGGAAAGCAAAGTGACTACTTTCAAAAGGGCGTATCTTTGAGAGCATGGTCATTCTGCATACTTTCTCAATTGGAACTTATTTGGTCTTGGCATTGGTCCTATTCTCTCTCTCTCTCTGTGTCTGTCTCTCTCTCCCAGTCTTACCCTCCCCAGCCACAGACAGGCACACACACACAGCCACAAAGAATGGCAGATAAAAGATAAACAGATCCATACAGATAGTGAGTCAGTCGTTCTCACATCTACATTATAAAACAATGTTTAACTTTCAACACTCATGTGGAAGATAATGATGCCACGAGATACCTTTGTAGGACAACACAGTAAAAGTGTGAGTGTGTGTGTGTGTGTGTGTGTGGATCAGATGCATATGTTCCCTAATCTCTCTTTTTTTTCCTTTTTTTTTATCATTTTATTGAAGTTGTGATTTCATGTCAGGAGTCAAACGTTGAGGCCAGATCATCATAGAACGATCTTGTGAGCGTGGTAGTTCGTGTGTTTTACGTTCGATTTTCTTCAGTCCGTTTTCAACGGTTGAGCACTGAGAGAACATGAACGTTTTGGGAGTTGGATGAAGTGTTGCTGAGTATGTCAACACGCGGAGTGTGCGTTAAATTAATTGTACTCGTGTTCATTGGTTTCGTTTTCCATTCGGAGTAGTGTACTGGCGGTTTAATGAACTTCTGGCTGGATGAAGTAGACATTATCAAAACGATGATGCTGGCGATGGTTTTGTTATTGATATTGATTCAAAGATTCGGTTCCCCACCTTCTCGAGAGAAAAAGAAAACAACAACAACAAAAAGAAAAAAGAGTATATGATACAGGCACTGTTGTTGTTGTTCCGAGCGTGCTATTGCTTGCTTTCCATTATGGGCCATTGTGTCCTGTTTAAAATTTTTGGCGGTGTTGAATGTTCTTTTGTGTTTATATGTTTCCATCTTTTTGTTTAATTTCCTTTCTGTTTCGTATCCCTTTTTAAAGGAAACGTGACACTTTACAATGGTACATATTTCTACAGTGGCAGAAGTGGTGATAACAAGGTTGCTGTCGTGATAGGGGAAAGTGGGACATGGGGTGCCTTGGAATTAGGTTCTGTTCTGTTCACACGTTTTGAACTTTACCAGTTGCTTGGGAGCGGAATACCTGTCAGTGAAAAGTGAAAGCAACTCAAACAATGGCCTTTTATTTTCTGAGCACGTCTTTGAGGGCCAGGTTGCCGGTAGGGACATCACAGGCGTCGAATGTTAACGCCCACCAACGGCATGCCCATATCCGGCATGTGCTCATGCGTCATCACGTTTAGAGATGACGACGTCACTTCCGTTCATTTTGAATTGTCTTCTGGACGAAGGTGGGGAAAATGAAACACTGGTAGATGACGTAATATTGAACAAAGTGAAAATAATAAAAACCATTAGATTATCAACTTTGTGGCAGTTAAACGACAAACCAACCGCCGACGAACTGTACGGGTGATTTGAAAAGGCTAGCAGAGAAAGGAAGAACGGGACTGACAATATCCAGGACTCTAGATGGCAGTCGCTTCCACGAGAAGCAGGAGACCGACGTTGCCAGAGGTTCTTGCAATATTCATCGATGTCTGCTCCTCACCCTCCACCCCTTTTTTTCCCTCGTCCCAGTCACTCCTAACGACAACAGCAGCTCGTTCCCAGTAAAGTGGCGACATTTGGTTGGTCTTACCAAGAGCTGAGGTCCTCTACAAACTGCACATTTTACTCTGGAAGGAAAGGGGCAGGGTAGGAACTACAGCAAGTATTCCATTATGCAGAAATGCATGCTCGATGGTTACAGCACACTGCAAAAGGAGACAGACTTATGCAAGTGAACTTGGATTATATTACTTTTTGTTCCCACCCTGCCCAGTTGCCCGTTCCCTCCTGGTACCCCGTTCCTTACTGTCTTTTAAACACAGGAAGGCTTCTCAGCTGTAACACAGGCTACATTACGACTCTAAACCGTCATTTTCGGTGACCGTTTTCTTTTATCGGGAAGATAGGGTAAAGTGGGATATGAACAGGGCGTGATGGGACGAGCTGTTTTTTTTTATTTTATTTTTTAATTTATAGTACCTTTCTTATAGTAGTGGCAAGGGAAAATTGAAAGGTGTGTGTGTGTGTGTGTGTGTGTGTTGTTATCATCGGCCACCGCAATGCATGATTAATATCATGAACAGGGAATTGTTTAGTTGTGAGTTAGAACACCATAACAGAAATCGAAATAACTTAAGAGAGAGAGAGATTTTGCATATCGAATTTACCGTTACTTCTGTTGTAGCATTTGTAGCTATCATGTATCTTCTGGAACCCACATACTCGAGCCATTTGCTTGATACTAAATTGTGAACGAGCAGTTGCTTTTGACCACATTTTCCCCTCGTATCAGTGTTACATCATACTGAAATTACTTTTGTCGATGTTTTTAATTGCTCATTTTCTTTTGCATCTCGGTTTGATATATATATATATATATATATATATATATATATATATATACCTGTACGCGCACGCGCATGTGTGTATTACCCCAGTTGTGTTTTTGTTTTGTTTAATTTTATTAGTTTATTTTCAAACAGTGGGGAACGACTCTGTGATTTCTTTCTAGCTTTTGGTTTATTGGCATTGTACCAAACGTTCTTGCACTTCAAAGTTTATCTCATTGTAAAATTCTGTTGGTTGGGTGTTCTAGTGTGTTATTGAACAGTTGTTGGGTTAAGGGTATCGCTCTTGGTATCTTAAAATGCTTCTTTTTCCAAAGTTCAGTTCATTAGGTTTTTTTCATTGTTTGTTTGTTTTTTGTTTTTTTTCCATTCGCTTAAGAAAGAAGTAAAAATGTAAAGCGACTGTTTAAACCACACGTTTATAAAGGAATCAGGTATAAAGAAGGGAACTGACTAACTGTGCTGACAAGCAAATGAAAGTTTCTGACTCATGGCATGAAAGGTTGTTGTTGTTGTCTTTTTTTAACGTGGGTTGCTGTTTGGGTGCATTCGAGCTTTGTGTGTATTTTGCTTTTTTCCTCTCGATTTCTGTTGTTTTCTTCCTAGTTCTATGGAAATGTGGGTTTATCTCGTTCTTTCGAGGATGGAGTTATCCGTTGTCAATGTTAGGTTGGGATCTTTTATTACTCCGTTAGGATTATTTCTATTCCTGTTGGTTTATGATCGTTTTGTTTGTATGTTTTTATCTCTTTTCACCTTGGTTTTTTTGTTTTGTTTTTTTTTTTTCAGTTTGCCTTTTTACGTTCTCTCCGATCTCTTTCTAGTTCTGTCATTTTTCGGTTCTTTCTAAATGTGTAAGGGCTCATTGTGGTTTTGTCGGTTTTTTGTTTGTTTGTTGTTGTTGTTTTCTGTTATGCCAGGGTTCTTTTTTTTCTAACTCAGTCTCGGTTCTTTCTCTGTTTCTGAGGGGTTTCTGTCTGGTTTTGTGGGGTTTCTATCTGGTTCTGTTGGGTTTTATCTGGTTCGGGGGAGAAGGGGAGGGGGGGGGGGTTACCTGTAGGGTTTCTTTCTGGTTTTGTGTGGTTTCTGTCTTGTTCTGGGTGTGTGTGTTGGGAGGGGGGGGGGGGGTGAGGGGGGGTTGTATGGTTTCTCTATGGTTCTGTGGGGTTTCCGACTGGTTCGGGGGGGAGGGAGGGGGGTTCTGTCTGGTTCTGTGGGGGTTCTCTCCGGTTTTGTGGGGTTTCTGTCTTGTTCGGGAGGGGGTATGAGGGGGTAGGGTTTCTCTCTGGTTCTGTGGGGCTTCTGTCTGGTTCGGAGGGAGGGAGGGGGGATTCTATCTGGTTCTGAGAGGTTGCTGTCTGGTTCTGTGGGGTTTCTTTCTGGTTCTGTGGGGTTGCTGTCTGATTCTGTGAGGGTTCTCTCTGGTTCTGCGGAGTTTCTGTCTAGTTCTGTGTGGGTTTCTCTCTGGTTCTGTGGTGTTTCTGTATGGTTCGGGGGGGGGGGGGGGGTCTGTCTGGTTCTGAGAGGTTTCTCTCTGGTTCTGTGGAGTTTGTCTGGTTCTGTAGGGTTTCTCTCTGGTTCTGTTGGGTTTCTGTCTGGTTCTGTGGGGTTTCTCTCTGGTTCTGTAGGGTTTCTCTCTGGTTCTGTTGGGTTTCTGTCTGGTTCGAGGGAGTGTGGGTGTTCTGTCTGGTTTTGAGAGGTTGCTTTCTGGTTCTGTGGGGTTTCTGTCTGGTTCTGAGGGAGTTCTGTCTGGTTCTGTGGGGGTTCTCTCCGGTTCTGTGGGGTTTCTGTCTGGTTCTGAGGGAGTTCTGTCTGGTTCTGTGGGGGTTCTCTCCGGTTCTGTGGGGTTTCTGTCTGGTTCTGTGGGGTTTCTGTCTTGTTCTGTGGGGCTTCTGTCTTGTTCTGTGGGGGTTCTGTGTGGCTGAGTCAGGGTTCAGTAGAAGATTCTTTCTGGTTCCCTCGGAGTTCTGTGAAAGTTCTCTCTGCTTCTGTCACCGTTCCTTCTTTCTCTGATAGGGTTCTTTATGGTTTTTGTCAGTCTGTCGGGGTTCTGTCTCGTTCAGTTAGTGATTCTTTTCGGTGCAGTGGAGCTTCTGTGATTGTTTCTTTCTGTTTGGTTACGTCGCTGTTTCGTTCTGGTTCTGTTATTTTTCAGGTTCTTTCTGGTTGATTTGGAGTTGTTTTTTTTCCTGATAATGTTGGGAGTCCTGTTTGTTTTACTTTCTTGTTATTTCTGCTCATATTCTTCCTGGCATCTCTTGGGTTTTTTTTCCTAGTTCTTTTTTATGATTCCTACAGTGCCGTTAGATAGGGTTCTATCTGGATCTCTGATTCTTGTTAGGTTTGGGCACTTTCTGGTTCTTTCTTTAGTACCGCTTGGTAAGGGTGCTTTCTGATTCTCCTGTTCTTTTTCATCGGTTATTGTGCTTCAGGGTTATTTGTTCTTCCTGAAATTGTTAGGTTGGAATTTCTTCTGATATATTTTTTTTACTTAGACTTTTACTACCGTTACATCATGGTGCTTTCTGGTACCGTTAATCTTTATAATCTTGTTGCGTTAAGGACCTCTCCAGTTATATTTTGTGACCCTTCTGATATTAGATTTGTCTGCTTTCTGATTCTCTTAAAGTTCCTAGCGTCGTTGTAAGGTTGGGGTCCTTTCTTATTGATGGTTAGTTCTTTCTGATTCTGTTGGGGGTACTTTTTGACCCCCGCTAGGCCCGTTCTTTCCAGTTCTTGGAGAGCTCTTTCTATTGGGTTTAAATTTCTTTCCGGTGTTTCAGTGGGTTGATTCGGAGTTCTTTTGGGATTGGGATTCTTTCTGCTTTCTTATTAGTTCTTCCGGGATATTCCCTGCTAGTAGTTTTGTATTTAGTTTAAACCTTTGAATGGTGGGAGGGGAAGAGTGCGGGTACACCATTTTTCGTCTTTATTTTCTTTTATAATTTCTATTTTAGTTGGTGGGGGGGATTGTGAATGTCCCGTTGTATTTTTTTGCTTGCGTGTGTGCCCGGACGCCTACGTAGACAAGTGAGGCTCAACGCTACCAAGCTGGCTTCCCCAGTCCCTTACAGTTTGTTTACATATAGCTGTCAGACCCTGTGACTTCTTTAGATCCCACGAGGCAAGTAAAAGAAACTTAGTTCTTTGGGGCTGGACGCCATTTGTGGTCAACTAATACGACATTCTACATACCGTCCAGTGGGTTCTCGAACCAGGAGGCGGTGACAATTCTCGCCGACTTGTTCTGCCAGTGAGGATGAAATTGGTGGGTTCCTTTCTTTTCTCATAATGGTGATGCATTGCTGAGAAAGGAGGAACTTTCGGCGTGTGGTGGGTGGTTGTTTTTTTTTGTTTTGTTTTTTTTTCTTTCATCCTGTCTCCAGCTGATGCGATAGTTTAGATTCTGCCACGACATTGAGCACTCACAGAAACCAGCGTGGTTTTGTTTGTTTGATTGTTTCTTTTGTTTGTACAGAATACACATAATTATGTGCGAAATGAGCTGGGTCAAGAACGATAATCTGTCTGGTCGTTGGGATGGATAAAACGTGATTGTTTCGCTTGTATCAGTTGCATGTGGTCAGTCCAAAGGCTGTTATCATAGACATTGTGTTAACTAACCTCTGTTCTCAAACAGTGTCTAACGCTTCTTGTCACACACACAGGGTCTAGCATCTGTCGACACACACAGGGTGTCTAGCATCTGTTGTCACACACAGGGTGTCTAACGCTTCTTGTCACACACAGGGTGTCTAATATATGTTGCCACACACAGGGTGTCTAACGTCAGTTGTCGCACACAGGGTGTCTAACATCTGTTGTCACACACAGGGTGACTAGCATCTGTTCTCACACACAGGGTGTCTAACGCTTCTTGTCACACACACAGGGTTTCTAGCATCTGTTGTCACACACAGGATGTCTAACGTCTGTTGTCACACACAGGGTGTCTAACGTCTGTTGACACACACACAGGGTGTTTAACGTCTGTTGTCACACACAGGGTGTTTAACGTCTGTTTTCACACACAGGGTGTCTAACATCTGTTGTCACACACAGGGTGTCTAACATCTGTTGTCACACACAAAGTGTCTAACATCTGTTGTCACACACTGTGTCCAACATGTGTTGTCACGCACAGGGTGTCTAATATCTTTTGTCAAACAAAGTGTCTAACGTCTGTTTTCACCACGAGGTGTCTAACATCTGTTGTCACACACAGGGTGTCTACCTGTTGTCACACACAGTGTGTCTAACATCTGTTGTCATACACAGGGTGTCTAGGATCATTTGTCACACACAAGATATCTAACGTCTATTGTCACACATCGGGTGTCTAACATCTGTTGTCACACACTGTGTCTAACAATCTGTTGTCACACACAGTGTCTAAGGACTTGTCAAACAGTGCCTAAAGTATGTTGTCACACACACATTGTCTAACTAAAATAAGTTGTAACACACTATCTAACGTCTGTTGTCACACACAGTGTGTCTAACAATTCTCGTCACACAGGATGTCTAACATGTTATCACACACAGGGTGTCTAACATTTCTCATCACACACAGGGTCTAGCATCTGTCGTCACACACAGGGTGTCTAGCATCTGTTGTCACACACAGGGTGTCTAACACTTCTTGTCACACACAGGGTGTCTAACATCTGTTGTCACACACAGGGTGTCTAACATCTGTTGTCACACACAGGGTGAGTAGCATCTGTTTTCACACACAGGGTGTCTAACGCTTCTTGTCACACACACAGGGTGTCTAACATCTGTTATCACACACAGGGTCTCTAACGTCTTTTGTCGCACACAGAATGTCTAAAGCCTGGGTGTCTAACGTCTGTTGACACACACAGGGTGTCTAACGTCTGTTGACACACACACAGGATGTCTAACGTCTGTTGACACACACACAGGGTGTCTAACGTCTGTTGACACACACAGGGTGTCTAACGTCTGTTGTCACACACAGGGTGTCTAACATCTGTTGTCACACACAGGGTGTCTAACATCTGTTGTCACACACTGTGTCCAACATGTGTTGTCACGCACAGGGTGTCTAATATCTTTTGTCAAACAAAGTGTCTAACGTCTGTTTCCACCACGAGGTGTCTAACGTCTGTTGTCACACACAGTGTGTCTAGCAATCTGTTGTCACACACAGTGTCTAAGGTCTTGTCAAACAGTGCCTACAGTATGTTGTCTAACTAAAATGAGTTGTCACACACAATATCTAACGTCTGTTGTCACACACAGGGTGTCTAACAATTCTCGTCACACAGGATGTCTAACATGTTATCACACACAGGGTGTCTAACATTTCTCATCACACACAGGGTCTAGCATCTGTCGTCACACACAGGGTGTCTACCATCTGATGTCACACACAAAGTGTCTAACATTTCTCGTCACACACAGGGTGTCAAATATATGTTGTCACACACAGGGTGTCTAACATCTGTCGTCACACACAGGGTGTCTAACATATGTTGTCACACACAGGGTGTCTAATATATGTTGTCACACACAGGGTCCAGCATCTGTCGTCACACACAGGGTGTCTAACATATGTTGTCACCCACAGGGTGTCTAACTAAAGTCTGTAGTCACACACAGGGTGTCTAACTAACATCTGTAGTCACACACAGGGAGTCTAACTACATCTGTTGTCACACACAGGGTGTCTAACTAACATTTGTTGTCACACACAGGGTGTCTAATATCTGTTTTCACACACAAGAGTGTCTGACTAATATCTGTTGTCACACAACGGGTGTCTAACGTCTGTTGTCTGATGTTTTTTTGGCATAGACAATGTGTCAATCGTTTGTTAACAAAAACAGGGTGTCAAACATCTGTTGTCATATCTAAATCGAAATGTTGATGTGTCCAAAGGTTTCCTGGCGGAGGTTAACAAAAACAAAGTCCAGATATATTGACGGAAAAGGTTTGGGGGAAATAGTGAATCGGGAAAGTCCAGATTTTACTGGAACAGGAAAAAAAACAGTTGGCCCATATTCCGGCACTGTTGTTAAAAAGAAAGCCAACATCCGACAGGACACCAGTGTTGAGGTGTCGGTGTTCTCAACACAGCACCTGTTTAAGTTTACAACTGGTCTTATTGGCGCCAAGTTTGTAACAGGTTTCTGGCATGAACCCGTTCCTTGATGTCCTGAAAGCATTCAGTTTTGTTACGGTATGGGATGGAAGACTCCAAAGCAAAGTCCTTGACGTCATTTCATTCATGGTGGTTTCTGCGCAGTGTCTCGCGCCATTCTGTTATACTTTGCGGTCAGTTTTAGTGCGCGCGTGCGTGTGTGTGTGTGTGCATGTATGAGGGAGAGACAGAGAGATATTACTGTTGTCTGAGTACATCCTGTATCCATCTCAAGAAAACTCGATGAAACAAAACGTTTTATCATTACACAGATTTGGCCCACCCATATCGTGCACACGTACCTCTGCCCCCTCCGCCCCCACCCCGTCCGCCCCGCAGTTCTAGCAAACATAAGGCCATATGGGCAGGCATGGAATCATGAGACAGGTGAACTGAAAACCAACGTGCCTGACCATTTCTCTGTCCTTCTGGACGTGACCCAGTTTTACCGCGTCCCGGCTTTGGATCGCATATAAAGGCATTGTGTAATGTACCACCATTTGCGAGGGTCGTCTGCGGGATTTTTTTTTTTTTCAGTGTATGAAAGCCACCAGTGGACTTTTATTACTCGTCATACCATGTAGTGTTAAATAATGCTTTTTTTTTTCCTTTTTTTTTTTTTTTTTTTAATATACCAGCATATTCATACAGTTCTTAGCATGAGTAACATGTAGCGTCCAATGATAATTTTAAAGGAACAGCAAACTTTGGTCCTTAGAATGGACAATAACCGATCAAAACTGTATAAATATCGCGATGCATTTGGCACAGGAAGAGATGCGTTTGAAATCATCACAGATCCTCTCCCCTACTCCCCCTACTGTTGAAGACTCATTTATCTGTGTCACCTGTTGTAACAATCGAGCAGCATTTAACAGATCATACATAGAAGATATTGCCAGAACAGTTGGAACATCGAAACTAACTGTGTGATCGAGGGCTACAGATGTCGTTTCCAGTTTTGCTGAAGAACATCCAGTTATCGGTACAATCAACTGACCTTCCCATTCCTCCTCCAGACACGTACATGTGGAGTTAATTAAACCTGAATACTGTAAAATATCTGATTAATTTGGTATGCAAAACCAAATGCTGGTAGCTGTTTGATTAACTAGTTTTGTATGCAAAACCAAACGCTGCAATATTTCTGATTTGTTTTGGATGCAACTCTTAAACGTACGTGACTTTTGAAAATATCAAAAAAACAAAAACAAAACAAAAAAAATCCTTTTCTTTTGTGTTTGATAGTATATATATATATATATTATAGTATTTATGAATTTGGAAAGAGTACTCGGTTTTGTTTTGTTTTTGATTTTGTTTTTGATTTTTTTTTTTTTTAGATCACTTTACCTAAGCTTGTATCACATTATCTTCTTTGTACCGCAATTTTATGAAAAAAACGCACACATTTTTTGTGTCTTTATATATGCATACTTTTGATGAAATATATCTTATGAACTGAAAGTAATTTTACATTTTAGATATGTATTTGGAAGAAATAAAACACAAAATAGCAAAATCGTGCGTTTGTATGTGTGCGTGCGTGCGTGCGCGCGCGTTTGTGTGTGTGTGTATAAAAATATATGTGTGTGTGTGAGTGTGTGTGTGTAATTATCAGCATGGTTTTGTTTTTTGTTATCGATTTTCCTTTCGACAGAATCATAAAGCTGCGCACTGCCATATCTGAATGTACAGAAATTTGCTTTCAAATTCCGAAGGATAATTCTGCATTGAAATTTTTGTCCAACGGAAACTGGAAATGTCAATTCAACTGGTGACTGGTGCGGTGGTCGAATTGTTAGAGCGCTGGATTTTCGCCCCAGTTTCCTGAGTTTGATTCCCGGTTTCGGCGCACCTGGTTGGTTTAGGGTGGAGATTTTTGCAACCTCCCAGGTCATCATATGTGTAGACCTGGTAGTGCCTGAACCACCTTTATGTGTATACCAACGCAGAAGATCAAACACGCGCGTTAAAGATCCTGTAGTCCATGTCATGGAAACAAAAACATACCCAGCATGCACACCCCCGAAAACAGAGTATGTCTTATTACATGGCTGGGTAAAAAGGTCATACACGTCAAAAGTTACATGACTGTGAGTGGATGAGTATGTCTGTGTGTGTGTGTGTGTGTGTGTGTGTGTGCGTGCGTGTATGTGTGTGTGTGTGTACGTTAATGAAACCTGACTGAATGTCATGACGCGGGAAACGAATGATGAGCTCCCTTAGCCAGCTCTCCGTTGGCTTTTTCTAGGGGCCGTATTAAAGAGACCATCGTGCCTGCGTGTAGATGTGTACCTGCGGGTAATCTGCCTGAGGAAAGGCAAACTCCCCGAGGGTAGGCAGTATCCGGTATTCAGGACACAAGAACCTACCTGCAGGTCTACTGCGGCTCACACAGTAGAGGTAAATATAGCGGAGCCGTTTGTTTTTGTGAGGGCGTGCTTTGCGGACAGACCGTGTTTTTGCTCTCTCGAAACTGTGGTGCGGTGAGAAGTGAAAGAGCATGCGCAGAACGGAATCACCGGGATTTTAATGATAAAAAGATGGGTTAGCTCCCTGAGTGCTACGTGCGTGTCTTGAATACGAAGATAACTTTTCTGTACCCGCGGGTCCGTACCTTGTGGAAGGTAACTTGCCTTAAGGCAACATGAATTTGTCTTGAATACTGCCCGTAGGTAGGCAGCCTCCCGTGCACGGTATCTGTAAAGCGTTTAGAGCTTGGTCCCCCACGAGGGCAGGCGCTGTAAGTATCCTTGTCATCAAAGTGGGTTTGGTCGTACATGTATTTTGTTCTGGTCCGTGTTGTAAAAATGACATAGTGTACGCTTACAATCAGAACGTTGAAAGAATGCAAAAGGAAACATAGTCACACAACCAAATCATGTCCCATGACGTCATCAGCACGTGACTGTGTGCTAAGCCCCCCCCCCCCCCCCCTCCCCGCTCCGGTGCTTTGGATCTCTCTGCCGTCCAAGGTAGAGCATCGCCACTGACCCACACATCAGTCACACTGCAGGGGGGTAAAGTGACCACACACACACACAATGACCACACACACACACACACACACACATATACACACACAGTGACCACACACACACAATGACCACACACACACACACATACACACACAGTGACCACACACACACACAATGACCACACACACGCACACATACACACACAGTGACCACACACACACACACACATACACACACAGTGACCACACACACACACACAACGTACGCACGCACGCACACGCACACACAATATGTCGTCATCATCGTCAGTATCATTTCTTTGTGGAAATGCTATGGCAGAATCAGCAAGGCGTTGTACACTTCTGACCCAAGTAAGTGATGAGGGTTCAAGGTCGCGGTTGGGCATGTACCATGTTGTTGTGTCCTTAGGGAAAGGCACTTTCCTCCGATTTTTCCTCACTCCACCCAGGTGTGAAAAGATACCTGACTCCGGGCTGGGGAAGGTTCAGATCGGCGGAAGGAGAGGATTAAGCCCAGGTGCCAGTTGCATTTGCTTGGTTCTAACTTTTTGACAGTTACACGTGACTAATTAATGTCTACGTTGACCGAACTACGCCATTGGTCAGTTCCATACTACACACAGTAAGTAGCGGGTTACGACCATACTTGGCTCTTCCGTCCGAGCAATACAACTGGCTCCTGGACATAGTGGATATGAAATCACAACCGTATTGGTCGTTTAAGGCTATAGGTCATTGAAGACCTGTCTGTCGAAATCACTGTCTGTTTTTTCGTTGTTTTTTTTTAATATTTATTTATTTATTTATTTTTTTTTTTTTAGAAACAACTGATCTCAACGTCCGTTACAGCAAAATTATTTTATCTGCAGGGATGGCGAGGATGCTTTCAGCTATGAACAGTACCCCCACACAAACACATCCCCCCCGCCCCCCGCCCCCCGCCCCGCCCCCTCCCCAACCGCACTTGGAGAGATACTTTGCGTTATATGTTTTATCTTTTGTGTCAATCTTTTTTCCTTTCTGTGTCTCTTTCTCCCCTTCCTAACGACCCCATCCGGCCGCAGACGCACACACACACACACACACACGCACGCACACACAACAAAGACACACATAAACATGCGTGCTCGTGCACACACACACACACACACACACACACACATTTAATCATGCATGCAAACACACAGACGCACACACACATACACACACACACACTCATATATATAAATGTGTGTGTGAAAAATCTGCAAACTTAGGGCATTTGCATAATAATAAGATGAAACCTCTTTCCTGTCACATCCAATGTTGCAGTTTCACAAAACACGTCAATTATGTGGCCTGACGCCAATTTCCGATGCCGGTTTGGGACTGCTACACAGAAACTGAATTAATGACAGACTGTGATTATCAGGTAGATTTATCTCTTCAAAGATAACACACACACACACACACACACACACGAGCGCACGCACGCACGCACGATCACACACACACTCACACACACACACACACCACGCATATCTTTGATGAAGTCAGTGACGTAGCTGGACAAAACCCAGCCCCCGCCCCCCCCCCCCCAATCAATCACTTTTAGACGTTTGAATAAGCCATTCTAAAAATACACCCCATAAATGCATGTGTGTATGTCGCAGGGCTATTTCCCAACCTCTCTTCAATGCTAGGAAGACAGTTAGCATGCCTCTATGTGTGTGTCAGGTCAAATGATTAGTTAATCTATTCTTATTGAAAAACAACATGTTTTTTTGTTTTTTTTTGTTTTTTTGGGGGGGGTGTTTTGTTTGTTTTTTGTTGTTGTTTTGTTTGTTTGTTTTTATTCTGTGGTCATGATCGGTTTGCTATTTTGGACCAGACAGATACAGCATGCAGATTGTTCCGGTCCGGAGTCTCATGATTTCTGTTATAGAAATGGTTTTGTGGATTGGGCTATCTTATAAATGCGATTCATTGCAAACGAACCGATTCTCGAAATAGAATTCGAAGATTTAGGATTAGCGGGTATTCTTTTGTTTGGTTTTTTTTTGTTGTTGTTGTTGTTGTTTTTTCATGTGAACAGTTGTATGTCTGGGTGGATGAGATATGCGCATTTGCTGCTGTGCAAGTGAATGAGACAGAGAGAGAATTAATTTGATTTTCTGAAAGTAATAAAGTAAACAAACAAAGGTTTGTTGCTGTTTTTGTTTTTTGTTTTTTAATCCAACTCTCCAGACAAGTGAGAAAATGAACGAAAAAGGATGAAGATAAAAATGAAATTCATTATCATGAACATGAATATATGATAAACATTTTCTGCACCACAAAACTAAAGGAGAACGAGAGGGGAAACAAAATGAAAGAGGGAGAGAGAGGACGGGGGTGGGGATGGGGATGGGTGGGTAGAAAAACAGAGAAAGAAAGAGGGTAATTGGAAGACTGTAAGTGTGAGAATTAGCGTACACAAGCATTCATTTTTTTCTTTTCTTTTCTTTTTTTTTTTTTTTTTTCTAAGAAGGGCGTACATGTGGCATCATTGAAGAAAAGTCATTTTTTATTTAGTTTTGTATAGTGTAGACCCTGTTCAGGGCGGGGACTGGATGTAAAAAAAGCACACCAGTGGTTATCTATTCTCTCTCTCTCTCTCTCTCTCTCTCTCTCTCTCTCTCTCTCTCTCTCTCTCTCTCCCCAGCTCTCTCTCTCTCTGACTTTTTATCTCCCTCTCTCTGTCTGTCTCTATCTCTACCCTCTCCTTCCATCCTCCCCCCCCTCTCTCTCCCTCTCTCTCTCTCTCTCTCTCTCTGCCTCTCCACCCCCTCTCTCTGTCTCTTTCCCTTTCCCCCTCCCTCCCTCCCCCCTCCTCTCTCTCTCGCTTAATCCCCAGTCATGCTGAAATGCGACTGAGCTTAGATTAAAATGTTTTGTGTTCCAAGTAATATTTTACAGCTATGAGGTTTATTTCGATCAGAAGTGCAAACGTTTGTTTTGGACATTATTGTGATTTGTGTCTCTGGAACACTCGGTGACCGAACGAGGGCAGAGAGTCCACAAACACCCTTCCTTCCCTGGTCAAGATTGATAACATCAATCACCCAGGTGTGAAAGCCAACATGAGATCAGGTCAGGTCAGGTCAAACGTGACCTATTGTCGGTTCCTGTTTTTCATCTATAAATTTACATCCTTCTTTCCTTCCTTCATTCCTTCCTTTCTTCCTTCTTAGATCCCTTCCTTCCCACCCACCCCCCCTCGCCCTCCCTCTCCCGTGACACTTCTTCCTTTCGTCTTTCTCCCCTTCCTTCCTTCCTTCCATCATTCCTTCTTTTTTTTTTATCTTCCATGCCAACCTCCCCTTTCTACCATTAATCCTTCCTTCCATCCTTCCTTCATCCCTTTCTTCTCTCCTTCTTCCCTTCCTTCCCCCCCCCCTCCCCCTCACATTTAACACCCCTTCCTTCATCCCTTCCTCCACAGCCTCCCCCCTCTCAGCATTCATTCATTTGTTCCTTCCTTCCTTCCTCCCTTCCTGCCTTGTTTCTTTCCTCCTTCCTTCACAGCCCCTCCGCCCCTCACCCTTGACACACCTTCCTTCATCCCTTCCTTCCTTCTTTCCTTCATTTGATCCCTTCCTCTCTTCCTTCTTTCCATCCTTCATCCCTTCCTTCCTTCTTTCCTTCATTTGATCCCTTCCTTTCTCCCTTCTTTCCATCCTTTTTTCTTCCTTCCTTCCTTACCCGTCTGTCTCCCCTCCCCATTTTCCCTGCAAGATGTAGAGGCCATCAGAAAGCCATCAGGATGGGCCTGACCATATTCTCTCATTGTACATATGGGAAAAAAATGGAAAAAAAAGAAGAGAAATTAAAATAGAATAATAATTAAAAAAAAAAATTCATTTCCGTACTGGGCATTCTTAGAGAAGTGGGAAGGGATGGAAAGGTTGGGGGGAGGGGGTGCGGGGGGAGGGTTGGGGAGAGGGAGGGAGGGGGTGGGGGCGACATGGGTGTGGAGAATAATAATTGGGAAGCGGCGTCGATTCAGTGGAGAAAAAAAATTGTAATCTCACTCACTTCGTACCCTCAACCCATCCCCAGTGTCTGTCTGACCTTCTCTGTCCGTTAGTTTGACTGTCTGTCTGTCTCTCTGTCTCTCTCTCTTTCTCTCTCTTTCTCACCCTCATTCTCTTTGTAATAAATCTATCACACAAGCGTACACACATGGACATGCACACACGCAAACACACACTCAGGCACGTAGGCACACACGATCATGTGTGTGTGTGTGTTTGTGTGTGTGTGTGTGTGTGTGTGTGTGTGTGTTCACAGATACTGGGTGAGTAGAGAATATTCCATGCAAGAGAACACTTTTCAACACCCATAAAATGATGTGTAGTAACTAAAATGAATACAGCCATTCTCAATATTATCGTCGTAATGGTCATCGTTTCTGTTGAGCACTTTTCCCTTCTTCGTATGTAAGACTGCCTCGTTTTGCACCAGTCTTACCAAGAACACACGCACACACACACACACACACACACACACACACACACACACACACAACACACACACATGTATAGATACATGCATACACACACGCACGTGCACACATTATTCTCTCCCTCTCACACACACACACACACACACACACACACATGTATAGATACATGCATACACACACGCACGTGCGCACGCATTACTCACACACACACACACACATACGTGCACACACATTACTCACAAACACACACACATGCACACACTCACACATGTATAGATACATGCATACACACACGCACGTGCACACACATTACTCACACACACACTAACACACACACACACACACAAACACACACACACACACACACACACACACACACACACACACACACACACACACACACACACACACACACACACACACACACACCTAGTAGGTGTGAAACCTAGAAAATGTCATAGCGTTGAACTTCGAAAAAGTTTGCAGCGCCGAAAGCCGCGGCAAATGATAATTCCTCCCTGGCATCGACTTCTAAGCCCCCTGGCATCAACTACACGTTGGCAAAGTGGTCAGGCGAAATGCTAGCGCCCTCATGACCTGACGGCGATTGCCTCTGGCTGTGTGACATTAATAACAGAATGAATTATTCATCAATACATGGAATCTTTCCAACTGAGCCCCCAACACGCAATCTATGTGTCAAGGTTGAAACGTACGTCAAACTAGGAATGAGCGTCGCTTTTCCATGGCAAGCAAGCGCGCGGACAGACAGGCAGATATACAGACAGACAGACAGACAAGCAAGCAGGCAGGCGTACAGACAGGCACACAAATGGATTGACGAGGGGACATACAGCTGCAAAACGAACGAAGGGAGATCAGTTGAAAAGGAACCCACTGAGAAACAACGGCAATGACGGATTCTTTGTGTTCGATGGCGTTGTATTTTTTGTATGAATCCTCGGATTTTATAAGGTCTCTGCTGCACACACACACACACACACACACACACACACACACACATGAGTGTACAATTGTGTGCAACCTCGTTAGCATGGACCTATCAGACGGGGAAATATGTGGCAAAAAATGCTGAAGACTCGATCAAGGAGGTGTCGCTACTCGGAAAGAGGGAACTGATGTGGTAAGCACAGTAGAGGGATCTTTTCGCAAGGGAAGCACACGACTACGAAATCTGTCAGAAGGCAATGCTGAGGCATATGGGATAGACATGAGTTTCAGTTTCAGTTTCAGTAGCTCAAGGAGGCGTACCTGCGTTCGGACAAATCCATATACGCTACACCACATCTGCCAAGCAGATGCCTGACCAGCAGCGTAACCCAACGCGTTTAGTCAGGCCTTGAGAAAAAAAAAGAAAAAAAAAGAAAAAATAAATAAAAATAAACTAAAGGTGAATAAATAATAGATAAGCTTACATAAATAAATAAATAAATAATAATTATAATATAAAAAAGGTAGTAGTAATAATAATAATAATAAATAATAATAATAATAAAAATAATAATAGATAGACATGAAAGAATAGACAGTTAAATCATTCACAGAGCAAAAAGGAAACCCACTGGAACTGGCACTTTTCCAAACCAGTAGTGACCAATGACCGCTCATTTGGAATCCAGGATGTCCCTCCGGACACTCTTTCTGAATGTTATCCATATTTCGATCAACATTTCAGTTTCGCGTGGATTGAAGCAGATATTGATGCATTGGTCTTTCACGTTAACAACATTGGTTACATCGATTATCGATTTGAATTTTACGTACACTGATAAGACGTGAGCGAATTGGTCTCTTTTTTTTAATTTTTTTTTTTTAATCATTTTCTTAACGTGGTTTTGATTGACCTGTTCAAGTTATTTTGGTGTCTCTTCAACGTTTTATTCATCAATTTTTTTTTTAAATCAAAGAACCCAGAAATAGCACCTATGTGGTCGGCTGGGCAATAAGCGACATGATTTATTCATTTTCCTCGTTTGGATCGAAGTTGGTGTCCATGCAGCTTCATGTCATGTTTGATGCAGAACGGACACAACGGGTTTTCAGTTAAACCAGGACGTCCGGAAACAGATTTCTGTTTGATACAATTCATCCCCGCATTTGATTCCACCATCAGATTGATTTCAATGAAAATACCCCAAGTCCAAAACAGTGACGCTCTCGGTGAATCCAGAATACCGCCCGCTTTTTTTTTTTTTTTTTTTTTTTTTTTTTTTTTTTTTTTTTTAAACACAGTTTCATCCGACGTGGCTTTGTCTAACGTAAAGTGATTGATAATGAGCTGTGAACCCAGTCATCATTTTTGAATTTTCATTGTTACTGCTTTGCTAAGTAGCGGTGAATAAATTGAACGAATAATGCGAATGAGAGAGAGTACAGAGACAGAGAGGGGAGCGAGAGAGAGAGAAGAACAGACGTGCGGACAGAGTCAGGGAGGGACGTTCACTCAGTCTGGCTCCGCGACTAAGCTATTATTGTCGTTAGTAGGGGGCTTAGTAGGTGGTTTCCTAAGTACGTTGAATCAGAACAGGCACCACTGAACACCACCGAAGTGACTCAGCAGCAGTGCAGGGTCTCCTCTGGTGTGTGGCCTCCTGGCGACCTAACATCGATGGTTCCCTGCGAACTGCCGACGATGGAACTGTGACAGACAAACCCGGGTGTGGTCGTGCATGGGGGAATCTAAATGAGCGGCGTGGGAGTAATGCCACTAAAATGGTGCAGATGATTGGGCAAAAAAAAAAAAAAGAAAAAAAAAACAAACCCACCACAGTCAGTCACTCCCACCTGGGCACACAAGGGACATAGGTTTCCATCAGGTTGTCATGGCTACAGTCCCCAGCAGGCCAGGCTATCTTGCTTCTTCCAACATGGCGGCAACGTGTTGGGTTGTGTGTCGTGTTGTTTTGTGTCGTGTGTCGTATTAGGTTGTGTTGTATCGTAACGCGTCGTGTCGCCATAGTTTGTGTCGTGTATTGGGTCATGTCACATCGTGTCGTGTCGTGTTGTTTTGCGTCGTGTTGGGTTGGGTTGCGTCGTGTCGTATTGTGTCGCGATGTTTTGTATCATGTATCGGATCGTGTCGTGTCACGATATTTTATGCCGTGTTGGGTTGCGTCGCGTCGTATCGCGTTGTGTCACAATGGTCTTGGTCGTGTCATGTCACATCGTGTCGTGTCGCGATATTTTGTATCGTGTTGGGTTGCGTCGCGTCGTGTCGTGTCGTGTCGTGTCGCAATGCTTTGTGTTGGGTTGTGTCGTGTTGAATCCATGTCGTGTTGGGTTGCGTCATGTGGTGACTTGTTGCGTAGTGTTGCTTAGGTCATCGGGTGTCGTGTTGGTTAGTGTTGGGTTCTGTTGTGTCGTAACTTGTATTGCTTGGGTCGTGTCGAGTTGGGCTGTATCGTGTATCGTGCAATGTATCTTGCAATGTGTCGTGTAGTGTCGTGTCGTGTACCGTGTAATGTGTTGTGGTGTGTTACTGTGTCGTGTCGTGTTTTGACATACATGGACAGGGAGAGGGTGGTAATTTTGAATCACTTTGTTGTTGGGTCGTACTTCTCATGAACAATTTTCTTTTCTTTTGTTGCATGCTTTTTTTTTTTTTCTTTTTTCTTTTCTTTCTTTCTTTTTTTTTTTTTCTTCATTCTTTCTTTGACAAATGCTGAGACAGTGATCGTAAGTCTAACAGACTGGGTGGAGAAGGGGAGACTGGGAGACGGGGGTGAAGGACAGAGAGAGAGAGAGAGAGAGAGACAGAGAGAAATGAGGGGAGAGAAAATGAGATGGTATCGACCAGTTGTTGGTTTTTTTCTCTAACCTCCCTGGGGCGACAGTCACCGTTTTGCAATGTTCAGACTGGTTTTGCAAGATGTTCTTCAAAACTCATTCATTCTGCTTGGACTCTCTGGAAAATAATGAAGGCTAGTTCAAGAGATTGTGGACAATCAGGGTGTGGATCCTGTTTGCTGTACTGATGTGGAGTGATGAACAATAACACCGAGCACGCGCGCGCGCGTACACACACACACACACACACACACACACACACACACACACACACACACACACACACGCACACACACGCACACACACACGCACACACACACGAACACACACACACACACGACACACACACACACACACACACGACACAACACACACACACACACACACACACACACACACACACACGAACACAAACACACACACACACACACACACACGACACACACACACACACACACACACACACACACACACACGTCTCTATCCCCTTTTCCGCTGTTACCCTACTCCAAGCCCTGACTTCTTTCTTTACACACGCATGCATGCATACATACAGGGAAGAAAGGCAACTGTCACCAGAACAATAAGCAAATCACAGGCAATGGAATAAAAACATCATTTGAGAGAATTATTATGATTTTTTTTTTTTTAATGAACCTTTTTTAATTTAATTCCAAACATCGAAAACAAACACTGACACACGATCAGAAAAAAAAGGATAAACATCATCATTTCCTTAAACTGAGTATATCATTCAATATCCATACATATACATACAAACCCACACGCATGCACACATACGTATATACGTACACATATAAACACATACACACACTGCCACAAGCACACAAATCCACAGACATGCACACAAACATATCATTTGAGAGAATTATTTATCACAGCAACAGCAGAAGGGGGCAAATGATGGAGGTGTTTTTTGTTGTTTGTTTGTTTTGTGTGTGTGTGTGTGTTGTGTGTGTGTGTGTGTGTACACAATCTTCTTTGCAAGAGGGATTTTACATCGTCTGCCAGAAGGAAGTTTCTGAAAGACAGAGTGTTTTTTTGTGTGTTTTTTTTTTTGTGGCCTCGGTTGCATGCAGGTCATGGAGCATCAGAACTTGGTGTGTTTTTTTTTTTGTGTTTTTTTTGTTGTTGTTTTTTTGGTGCTTTCACATGCCTTCTTCATTGGCCAAAAAAACCAAAAACCTTTTTTTTCTTCTGTTTTCTTTCGCTTTTTTTCTTCTTCTGTATAACATGTCAATTTTCAATTAATATATGTAAGTACATCTAAATGTATTCAAAGTAGTATTCTTCCGAATACACTAAGTTCTTTGTCTGAATATTCAGTTTTCATGGACAATTTCAGTGAATATTTTAACATTATGCATGTGTTTTCAGTTGTCTGTGGTTTAGTTTGCTCTGATGTGAGTGTGTGGATTCTGTATGTGAGATAATCATCGAATTCATCTTAGTATAATACATATACGTCGAAAAACATGCAATTAGATCAACATTAATTATTGGAGGAAGGGAAAAAAAAGGAGAAGAAGAAGAAGAAAAGGAAAGTTGACGCTCGGACAGGAGCTAGGTTCCGCCCTCCCCTGAAACGACGCACAGTGATTGTTCTTCTGCCGGACGCATTGATCAAGGACGCTCGCCACATTGTCCTCAGGACAACTCGTCGTATAACACATGAAAGTAAATGACATACTTGACATTATACAATGCACATTGTCGACATTTTACATATACACAGAGTTAAGTTCATTCAATCCATGAAATCCGTTCAGTCCCCAGGCTGATAAGAATACTGAAGACTGGAAAGATTACAGTCTGATTCTGATATTGAACTCTGTGTGTGGCATTAACTTAGGTAGACACAGAGAGAGAGAGAGAGAGAGAGAGACAGAGCATGTTATTTTGAATTAGTTTGTTGTTGGATATTAGCATGAAATGACACCACCACCCCTCCCCCTACCCTCCCAAAACACGGTTCTAAATTTTGCAGGGTCATTCAAAATCGCTTTATCGCTTTGAAATGCGAAATTAAGAGTTACGGTGTAATCGGCATAAAGGATACAGGTTTTTTTTTAGTTCGTGTCAGAACTACATCGAAAGATGAAAACCGGAATATCGGGGGACACACACACACAACACACACACAGACAGACACACACACACACACAATATATATATATATATATATATATATATATATATATATATATATAATTATATTGAGATCGAGGGCGTGAAGCCCGATCGTGCTTCTTCTTGTGAGCATTATTCTTTTGCTGCTTGCTTTTTTCTTTTTTTTTAGAATTTTTTTTTATCTGTCTTTCTTTGACAGATGCTGAGACAGTGATCGCCAGCCTAAGAGACAGGGTGGAGAAGGAGAAGAAGGAGGAGAAGGGAAGACTGGAGGAGAGAGAGAAAGACAGAGAGAAATGAGGGGAGAGAGAATGAGATGGTCTCGACCATATAAATCTATATCTAGATCTCTCTCTCTCTCTCTCGATATATATATATATGTATATGTATGTATGTGTGTGTGTGTGTGTGTAGAAATCATACACACATATATATACATATATATGTATATATGTGTGTGTGTGTGTGTGTGTGTGTGTGTGTGTGTGTGTGTGTGTATTTTCAATAAAATATCTATAAGCTTTTACTTATTCACATTTTATTCTAATGTTTACACATGTCGGACAAGTGAATTTTCTGTACCTGGGTAACAGACAATAAAAATCAGTCTTCAGTCTGGGAGTCAACCTGTTGTGCGAGAGGAAAAAACCTCAGTACGTTGAATCAGAACCTGAATCGGAATTTCCGATTTACAGAAACGTCACCCACGTGATGTTTCGAAACTACGCCGAACAAACACAGTTCGATTTAGCCGTGTGTCTGTGTTTCCAAGATACAATCAGGTGTCTTTGGGGTCCCTGCTGCCTGCTGTGGAAGGACTGATGGAATGGCCACCTGATGGTCTCCAAACCAGACATCTGTACCATCTCCACACACACACACCCACACACACCGCACACCCGTCCTCTCACATAGCCTCAGCTGCCCGTTTTGTGTGTGTGTGTGTGTGTGTGTGTGTGTGTGTGTGTTTTTCTGGGGGGTGGGTGGGGGGGGTTTCCTTTTCTTTTCCAATTTCATCAGATGGTTTTCTATTCTTCTGACAAAGTTTTCTCATTCTGAGTTTAAAACGAATAAGAATTTTTTTTTTTTTTTTAAGAAATAGAAAATTAAAGAAAAACGAAAAAAAAATCAGTGGTACAATGTTCATCTTCACTTACAGATTTCCCAGTGGGTTCGCCCCGCACGCACACACACACACACACACACACACACACGCACGCACGCACGGACGCACACCCCATCCTCTCTTTCACTCTGCCTCTGTCTGTCGGTCCCTCCCCTCCCCTTCCTCTCCCCTCCCCCCCTCTCTCTCTCTCTCTCTCTCTCTCTCTCTCTCTCTCCCTCTCTCTGTCTCTCTCACTGCCTTTTGATTTCTGTGTCAATGTTCGTTGCCATTGGTTCTTTGTCAGTACGCACAAGTGCGTGCTACACACGGAACCTCGACTGATCGTCTGATCCGAATGACTTGGTAGACAGACGCTCAGTTTGATTTTCAAGTGAAACCTGGAAGAAAAGGGTTAGACCGGTATTCGAACCTTGACCCTCACGGACACTGTATTGGCAAATATGCGTCTTGACCATTCGGCCCACCTTCCCTACTGTCTCTATTTTCTTTTTTCTTTTTTTTTTTTTCTTTCCTTCTCTATCTTTCCTTCTTCCTGTGTCTTTCCTTCTCTGTCTTTCCTTCTTCCTGTGTCTTTCCTTCTCTATCTTTCCTTCTTCCTGTGTCTTTCCTTCTCTATCTTTCCTTCTTCCTGTGTCTTTCCTTCTCTATCTTTCCTTCTTCCTGTGTCTCTCCTTCTTCGTGTGTCTTTCCTTCTCTATCTTTCCTTCTTCCTGTGTCTTTCCTTCTCTATCTTTCCTTCTTCCTGTGTCTTTCCTTCTCTATCTTTCCTTCATCCTGTGTCTTTCCTTCTCTATCTTTCCTGCATCCTGTGTCTTTCCTTCTCTATCTTTCCTTCTTTCTTCCTGTGTCTTTCCTTCTCTATCTTTCCTTCTTCGTGTGTCTTTCCTTCTCTATCTTTCCTTCTTCCTGTGTCTCTCCTTCTCTATCTTTCCTTCATCCTGTGTCTTCCTTCTCTATCTTTCCTTCTTTCTTCCTGTGTCTTTCCTTCTCTATCTTTCCTTCATCCTGTGTCTTTCCTTCTCTATCTTTCCTTCTTCATGTGTCTTTTTCTGTTTTGTTTTGTGGAAGGGAAAGTGGTGTGGGGAGGGGGGCGGGGGGGGGGGGGAGGGGTAGAAAGAAATTAATGCCGATAAATTGTGTGTGTGTGTGTGTGTGTGTGTGTGTGTGTGTGTGTGTGTGTGTGTGTGTGTGTGTGTGTGTGTGTGTGTGTGTGTGTGTGTGTGTATGCCCGGGTCTCTATCTCTGTCTCTCTGTCTCTTTTTTATCTGTGTCTCTATGTCTCTGTCTCTCTGTCTCTGTCTCTCTCTCTCCATTCCATCTGCTATGGTTCGCGCGTGTGTGTGTGTGTGTGTGTGTGTGTGTGTGTGTGTGTGTGTGTGTGTGTGTGTGTGTGTGTGTGCCGAGGTCTCTATCTCTGTCTATCTCTATCTCTCTGTTTCTCTGTCTCTGTCTCTTTCTGTCTGTCTGTCTCTCTCTCTCCATTCCATCTGCAATGGTTCCTGAACATATTCAAACAAACGTGAATCACGTGCTGAGTTCAACTCTCAAAGTCTCTCTCTCTCTCTCGCTCTCTCTCTCCACCCCTCCCCTCTGCGTTCAGGCGTTTGTTGCATGTCCGTGGTAAATAAAGTGGTTGTGCAAATGTGTTTATGTGGATCTGCAGACTGAGTCATTCTTGATAACGGAGAAGAGTTGAAGCAAAGTGCACAACAAACAAACAGATAGACACACGTTAACCAGAGAAGAGCTCTTTAAAAAAAAAATCAATGTTCATAAAAATATTTACGAAAAAAAATATAAAAAAACCCACTGCCCCGGCAGGGGATTGAACCCTGGATCTTCGGTTTACGAGACCGACGCCTTACCACTTGGCCACCGAGGCTGCTGGTCTTGTTTCAACAGCTGTTACTGTGGAGAGTGCTGGCCGTGTGTGTGTGTGTGTGTGTGTGTGTGTGTGTGTGTGTGCGCGCCCAGGTCTCTATCTCTGTCTTTCTCTCTTTCTGTCTGTCTGTCTGTCTCTCTCTCCATTCCATCTGCAATGGTTCCTGAACATATTCAAACAAACGTGAATCACGTGCTGAGTTCAACTCTCAAAGTCTCTCTCTCTCTCTCTCTCTCTCTCTCTCCCTTCACCACCACCACCACCCCTCTCCTCTGCGTTCAGGCGTCTGTTTGTATGTCCGTGGAAAATAAAGTGGTTGTGCAAATGTGTTTATGTGGATCTGCAGACTGAGTCATTCTTGATAACGGAGAAGAGTTGAAGCAAAGTGCACAACAAACAGACACACACACACGTTTGTTGAGCAGAGGAGAGAAAGAAAAAAATGTTCATAAAAATATTTACGAAAAACAAAATCCCTGCCCCGGCAGGGGATCGAACCCTGGATCTTCGGTTTACGAGACCGACGCCTTACCACTTGGCCACCGAGGCTGTTGGTCTTGTTTCAACAGCTGTTACTGTGGAGAGTGCTGGCCGTGTGTGTGTGTGTGTGTGTGTGTGTGTGTGTGTGTGTGTGCCCAGGTCCTTATCTCTGTCTATCTCTGTCTTTCTCTCTTTCTGTCTGTCTGTCTCTCTCTCTCTCTCTCTCCATTCCATCTGCAATGGTTCCTGTACATCTTCAAACAAACGTGAATCACGTGCTGAGTTCAACTCTCAAAGTCTCTCTCTCTCTCTCTCTCTCTCTCCCTTCACCACCACCACCACCACCCCTCCCCTCTGCGTTCAGGCGTTTGTTGTATGTCCGTGGTAAATAAAGTGGTTGTGCAAATGTGTTTATGTGGATCTGCAGACTGAGTCATTCTTGACAACGGAGAAGAGTTGAAGCAAAGTGCACAACAAACAGACACACACACACACGTTTGTTGAGCAGAGGAGAGAAAGAAAAAATGTTCATGAAAATATTTACGAAAAAAAAAAAAATCCCTGCCCCGGCAGGGGATCGAACCCTGGATCTTCGGTTTACGAGACCGACGCCTTACCACTTGGCCACCGAGGCTGCTGGTCTTGTTTCAACAGCTGTTACTGTGAAGAGTGCTGGCCGCGCGTGTGTGTGTGTGTGTGTGTGTGTGTGTGTGTGTGTGCCCGGGTCTCTATCTCTGTCTGTCTGTCTCTTTTTCTCTGTGTCTCTATGTCTCTGTCTGTGTCTCTCTGTCTCTCTCCATTCCATCTGCAATGGTTCGCGAGTGTGTGTGTGTGTGTGTGTGTGTGTGTGTGTGTGTGTGTGTGCCCAGGTCTCTATCTCTGTCTATCTCCATCTCTCTGTCTCTCTCTCTTTCTGTCTGTCTGTCTGTCTATCTCTCTCTCCATTCCATCTGCAATGGTTCCTGTACATCTTAAAACAAACGTGAATCACGAGCTGAGTCCAACTCTCAAAGTCTCTCTCTCTCTCTCCCTTCACCACCACCACCACCCCTCCCCTCTGCGTTCAGGCGTTTGTTGCATGTCCGTGGTAAATAAAGTGGTTGTGCAAATGTGTTTATGTGGATCTGCAGACTGAGTCATTCTTGATAACGGAGAAGAGTTGAAGCAAAGTGCACAACAAACAGACAGACAGACACACACGTTTGTTGAGCAGAGGAGAGAAAGAAAAAAATGTTCATAAAAATATTTACGAAAAAAAAATATCCCTGCCCCGGCAGGGGATCGAACCCTGGATCTTCGGTTTACGAGACCGACGCCTTACCACTTGGCCACCGAGGCTGCTGGTCTTGTTTCAACAGCTGTTACTGTGGAGAGTGCTGGCCGTGTGTGTGTGTGTGTGTGTGTGTGTGTGTGTGTGTGTGTGTGTGCGCCCAGGTCTCTATCTCTGTCAGTCTCTGTCTTTCTCTCTTTCTGTCTGTCTGTCTGTCTCTCTCTCCATTCCATCTGCAATGGTTCCTGTACATCTTAAAACAAACGTGAATCACGTGCTGAGTACAATTCTCAAGGTCTCTCTCTCTCTCTCTCTCTCTCTCTCTCCCTTCACCACCACCACCACCCCTCCCCTCTGCGTTCAGGCGTTTGTTGTATGTCCGTGGTAAATAAAGTGGTTGTGCAAATGTGTTTATGTGGATCTGCAGACTGAGTCATTCTTGACAACGGAGAAGAGTTGAAGCAAAGTGCACAACAAACAAACAGATAGACACACGTTAACCAGCGAAGAGCTCTTTAAAAAAAAAATCAATGTTCATCAAAATATTTACGAAAAAAAATTAAAAAAAACCCCACTGCCCCAGCAGGGGATCGAACCCTGGATCTTCGGTTTACGAGACCGACGCCTTACCACTTGGCCACCGAGGCTGCTGGTCTTGTTTCAACAGCTGTTACTGTGGAGAGTGCTGGCCGTGTGTGTGTGTGTGTGTGTGTGTGTGTGTGTCTGTGTGTGTGTGCGCGCCCGGGTCTCTATCTCTGTCTGTCTGTCTCTTTTTCTCTGTGTCTCTCTGTCTCTGTCTCTCTCCATTCCATCTGCAATGGTTCGTGTGTGTGTGTGTGTGTGTGTGTGTGTGTGTGTGTGTGTGTGAGTGTGCCCAGGTCTCTATCTCTGTCTATCTCCGTCTCTCTGTCTCTCTCTTTCTGTCTGTCTGTCTCTCTCTCTCTCCATTCCATCTGCAGTGGTTCATCTACGTCTTAAAACAAACGTGAATCACGTGCTGAGTGCAATTTTCAAGGTCTCTCTCTCTCTCTCTCTCTCTCTCTCTCTCTCTCTCTCTCTCTGTCTCTCTCCCCTCACCACCACCACCCCTCCCCTCTGCGTTCAGGCGTTTGTTGCATGTCCGTGGTAAATAAAGTGGTTGTGCAAATGTGTTTATGTGGATCTGCAGACTGAGTCATTCTTGACAACGGAGAAGAGTTGAAGCAAAGTGCACAACAAACAGACACACACACACACGTTTGTTGAGCAGAGGAGAGAAAGAAAAAAATGTTCATAAAAATATTTACGAAAAAAAAAATCCCTGCCCCGGCAGGGGATCGAACCCTGGATCTTCGGTTTACGAGACCGACGCCTTACCACTTGGCCACCGAGGCTGCTGGCCTTGTTTCAACAGCTGTTACTGTGCAGAGTGCTGGCCGTGTGTGTGTGTGTGTGTGTGTGTGTGTGTGTGTGTGTGTGTGTGTTCGCCTGGGTCTCTATCTCTGTCTGTCTGTCTCTTTTTCTCTGTGTCTCTATGTCTCTGTCTGTGTCTCTCTGTCTCTCTCTCTCTCTCTCTCTCTCCATTCCATCTGCAATGGTTCGCGTGTGTGTGTGTATGTGTGTGTGTGTGTGTGTGTGTGTGTGTGTGTGTGTGTGTGCCCAGGTCTCTATCTCTGTCTATCTCCGTCTCTCTGTCTCTCTCTCTCTTTCTGTCTGTCTCTCTCTCCATTCCATCTGCAATGGTTCCTGTACATCTTCAAACAAACGTGAATCACGTGCTGAGTACAACTCTCAAAGTCTTTCTCTCTCTCTCTCTCTCCCTTCACCACCACCACCACCCCTCCCCTCTGCGTTCAGGCGTTTGTTGCATGTCCGTGGTAAATAAAGTGGTTGTGCAAATGTGTTTATGTGGATCTGCAGACTGAGTCATTCTTGACAACGGAGAAGAGTTGAAGCAAAGTGCACAACAAACAGACACACACACACGTTTGTTGAGCAGAGGAGAGAAAGAAAAACATGTTCATAAAAATATTTACGAAAAAAAAAAAAAAATCCCTGCCCCGGCAGGGGATCGAATCCTGGATCTTCGGTTTATGAGACCGACGCCTTACCACTTGGCCACCGAGGCTGCTGTCTTCAGCTGTTGCTGTGGTGAATACTGACCGCGTGTGTGTGTGTAGGTGGGAGATGTGTGTGTGTGTGTGTGTGTGTGTGTGTGTGTGTGTGTGTGTGTGTGTGTGTGTGTCTGCATGCATGTGTGTGTCTGTGCATTTGATGTAATTGTGTGGATATGTGCGTATGTGTGTGTATGCATATGATTATGTACATATGTATATATATATATATATCTATGTGTGTGTGTGTCTGTGTGTGTGTGTTTGTATGAATGTGATTATATACATATGTTGTGTGTAGTGTGCGTGTGTGTGTGTGATCACGACGTCTGGGTGTGATATGTCGTATGTTGTGTGTGTGTGCTGTGTTGCTGTGCGCCACGTACACCTCTTGCTGGTTCAGTGCAGGTATGTTGAAAGGGATGGGTCGGTGGTATTAGAGGGGGGGACGGTGGCTTGTAGTCTGTACAGTGAGTGTCGGTGTTTATGCGTGGTGTCTCTGCTGGACTGTATGTCTTATATCTTGTAATCGATTGTGAGTTCTATGTCTGTGTTTGTTGTAGTCAGGAGGGTCGTTTTTCGTTCATTTTAACTCATCACGAGTCATATGATTTTTACAACGAAAATCCAGCGAACCTCTTTAAAAAAAAACAATATCAATAGTTCAATAAAAAAATATACAAAAAAAAAAAAAAAAAAACGCCCTGCCCCGGCAGGGGATCGAACCTGGATCTTCGGTTTACGAGACCGACGCCTTACCACTTGGCCACCGAGGCTGCTGGTCTTGTTTCAACAGCTGTTACTGTGGAGAGTGCTGGCCGTGTGTGTGTGTGTGTGTGTGTGTGTGTGTGTGTGTGTGTGTGTGTGTGTGTGTGCGCGCGCCCAGGTCTCTATCTCTGTCTATCTCTGTCTATCTCTGTCTTTCTCTCTTTCTGTCTGTCTCTCTCTCCATTCCATCTGCAATGGTTCCTGTACATCTTAAAACAAATGTGAATCACGTGCTGAGTACAATTCTCAAGGTCTCTCTCTCTCTCTCTCTCTCTCTCTCTCTCCCTTCACCACCACCACCACCACCACCCCTCCCCTCTGCGTTCAGGCGTTTGTTGTATGTCCGTGGTAAATAAAGTGGTTGTGCAAATGTGTTTATGTGGATCTGCAGACTGAGTCATTCTTGATAACGGAGAAGAGTTGAAGCAAAGTGCACAACAAACAGACACACACACACACGTTTGTTGAGCAGAGGAGAGAAAGAAAAAAATGTTCATAAAAATATTTACGAAAAAAAAAAAATCCCTGCCCCGGCAGGGGATCGAACCCTGGATCTTCGGTTTACGAGACCGACGCCTTACCACTTGGCCACCGAGGCTGCTGGTCTTGTTTCAACAGCTGTTACTGTGGAGAGTGCTGGCCGTGTGTGTGTGTGTGCGTGTGTGTGTGTGTGTATGCCCGGGTCTCTATCTCTGTCTGTCTGTCTCTTTTTCTCTGTGTCTCTATGTCTGTCTGTGTCTCTCTGTCTCTCTCCATTCCATCTGCAATGGTTCGTGTGTGTGTGTGTGTGTGTGTGTGTGTGTGTGCCCAGGTCTCTATCTCTGTCTATCTCCATCTCTCTGTCTCTCTCTCTTTCTGTCTGTCTGTCTGTCTGTCTCTCTCTCCATTCCATCTGCAATGGTTCCTGTACATATTAAAACAAACGTGAATCACGGGCTTAGTCCAACTCTCAAAGTCTTTCTCTCTCTCTCTCTCTCTCCCTTCACCACAACAAACAAACAGACAGACACACGTTAACCAGCGAAGAGCTCTTTAAAAAAAAATCAATGTTCATAAAAATATTTACGAAAAGAAATCAAAAAAACCCACTGCCCCGGCAGGGGATCGAACCCTGGATCTTCGGTTTACGAGACCGACGCCTTACCACTTGGCCACCGAGGCTGCTGGTCTTGTTTCAACAGCTGTTACTGTGGAGAGTGCTGGCCGTGTGTGTGTGTGTGTGTGTGTGTGTGTGTGTGTGTGCCCAGGTCTCTATCT